>NC_084617.1:40420158-40720158 GCF_033978795.1 Nerophis ophidion
GAATGTCCGACATGCCTCCGCTGTAAGTTTTTCTCGTTTTCTGTAAGCTTTTTAAGATTCTCAGGAGCTTTAAAGAGCTCCTCTCATTCCAATGTCTTTCGCTCAAATGAATTTCGCGCCTAAGGGGAATGGGCGGGGACTGATTCCGGAGGTGGGCGATTGTTTCCGCCAAGCAACCTTCTGGTGTGCATTAGCGTCACTTACTGAAATGGAGTGTGGACCAAGATGGATCCCTACTCTATATTCTTTTATTTAACCCAATGTTTTTTAAATACGTGTATAATGCTTTATATCCTATGTGTTGTGAATTCCATCCTACAATATCTTCCAAGGAACCCAAAGAAATGTTACCACACCTCCCGCTTTATTTATTCTATAGATTGCCTGAACTATTTCATAAACTAAATCTTGTCTTGTTTCTGATGCTTTGTTTTTTTTATGCTCATCAATGCACTGTTGGACTGCGAGCACACTACTACTTTCCTTGCTTTGTTTTCCTCTATCCAGTTAACTGCCATATAAATTGCTACCAATTCCCCCGTAAAAACAGATAGTTTATCACTGATTATTTTATTTAATACTATGTTTCCTTGTGGGATAACTGCTACAGCTCTTACCTTTATTTATTTTTTTTTTTTATAGTGTTTGATGCATCCGTATATATCATATCTCAATCCATTTTTCTCTCCGGTAACTATTTAAATTTCTATTCTTTGGTAATTGCATGTTTTCTTTTGGGTTATCAAACATCCACGGTGGTATTGCAGGCATTGGTACTGTAGGACTAACTTTAATATTGTCAATTTTAACTTTATTACATATGTCTCCTATAATCCACCCAAAACTATTCTTTTTTGTTTTCTCTTTTTCTTGGCAGTTTGGTAGCACTGGACAAGTCGGATATCCTTGCTTGGATCCTTTTAAAGTTGCCCGATAATCTGCTGAGAGTTGATCTCTCCTCTTGTCCAAAGGTTTTTCGTTCATTTTTACTTGTAATACTGCCACTAGGGTTGATGTAGTAGCTCCACAACATAACCTTAAAGCCTGTGACTGGATCCGGTCTATTTTCCCAAGTCATGTTTTTGAAGCAGATTGGTAAATAATGCATCCGTAATCAATAACAGATGGAATTAAAGTTATAAATATATACATGTATTGTTTTCAACGTTAACCTATCAGCCCCCCAATCATTACCCCTCAAAGCCCTCATTATATTTAACACCTTTTTACTTTTTCCCCTATTTTTTTATTTTCCGGAAGGAACACTCCTGAAGGAATAAATAAAGTTCAAAATTCGAACCATTTCATTCAAAGAAAATGTCATATCCATAGTGTTGGTAAAGCTATTATCGTTGTCTTCCATCATTTCCCCAATATTTAAACTCATTGTTTTTTCTCTCTTTTGTTTTTCCACATTTCTCAAATTATCATTACTGTGCACTTTAACAAATGTTTTTGCTAAAGGTTCTGCTGTTTCTTTACCCGTGACTACATCTTCTTTAATAAATGTGGCACATCATCCTCTTTACCCTTCATTCCTATCTTTACGAATCGTTATATATCCTTTTATTATAAAGTTTAATTTTGGCTTCCGCCCTGTTTCTTGAATACAAATTATACGTGGTTTAGTTTTCATATTTTTAATATATCCCTTTAATTCATGTTCGGTTGCTATCAAACTTCTGGCATTCCACCGGACAATTAACAGGGTGTTGGAATGTGGTAACATGACTCCATCACGTCTACTCTCCGTAGTACAGCTTGCACCCGGTACCAAGATAGTTCTTTCAACAACTTTGATGCTGCTTTGACAATTATTTTGATCTTCTCAGTCTTATTTTTTACTTTCATTTTGTATTAAAGCTGAGTTGTGCTCTCTGGTTTATTTTGCAAATGAACCGACAGAACATGATCATGTACAAGACTCGCCTACCCACAATGCACTGCAGCCCAACGCTCCTGGTCGGATGTTTTTTTCGGGGTTCATGGAGAGATGCGGTAAAGAGTGGTAGCCAAGACACACGGTCACACACGGTCACACACGGTCACACTCGGCAATTATTTTGACCTGGGGAGCAGATTTAGAGGAAAAAATGTGTCTGGGGGGCCGGGATATCTGATTTTCAGGTACAAAAAACTTCGCAATGACACAAAATAAACACAACAGTTAAACCTCACACTAAAAACAAGACATTGACTTGTACGTTCAAAAGACAGAATAGAACAAGTCAAGACATGCAATGCCATCTACAAAATGTTATGTAAATGTTAGTCATTACACACGCGGCTATGGTTTTGATGTATTTGTTACAGACATGTTTACGCCAAGTAACATCACATGGTTCCATTTGCACCTTTCAACAAATCTGAAAAGGAATATTAAGAAGTAAAACTTATATTTAATCCTACCTCTTCTCCGAGCACACGGTGACTGTACATACGGGTCGAAAAATGTTGACCTAATTCAGCATTTCTCAAAGTGTGGGGAATAGAGACATGACAGGTGGGGCGCGAGGAAAGGGAGGAAATTTTTTATTTTTGATTTTTTTTTACTATGCTTTCATTTTCTATACACACTGTAAATCACTTTGTGATTCTGTCTGTGAAATCCGCCGTATAAATAAATGTAAATTACTTATTTTTCCTGTAGGCTTTAAATTTCTCGGCAGGAGCGAAAGTTTGACAGACATAGCAACAGTAACTTTTGCAGGCGGGGCTAAGAGGAACAAACTTTCGCGCGGATGGATAGCAGGCTAATGTGAGGACCACAATTACACAAAATGGATAAATTTGCAACTCGCACCTCAAAGGTCTGCGGAGAAACAAAAATATGACGGGTCTAATCAACCAAAAAGTCAACCTAAAAGAAAATATGGCGAAGGGTATCTTGCTCTTGGATTCACGGCAGCGGAGGTGGGGGCAGAGGAGAGACCCCTGTGTGTTCTTTGTCTAAAACGGCTAGCAGCAGACAGCATGAGACCCAACAAAGTAAAGAGACAACTCGAGACCTCACATGATGTGCAATAAATTGTTTTGTTGGGGCGATGGGGGTAGGTGGGCCTTGAAAACTAACCCCTTAGTCTAAAGTGGGGATGACAGAAAAAAAAAAAAAAAAAAGTTTGAGAAGCCCTGACCTAATTGTACGGATCTCACTTTAAACGGCAAACCGATCATTTAAATGTTTTCACTTTGAATATGAAACGAGGAGTAAAATGTACAATGTACAATATTATCAATTATTTCACAAGGACATGTTTTAAGGATATTGTACAGTATAATTAAATCTAAAATGAATGTGATCACTTTCAGGATCATTTTATTTTTAGCCAGTAAACAACTGTTATGTACTTTTGAATCGGGTTTTCCCCTTTAAATAACAAAAATTATAGAATTTTACAATATTCATTATTATTAAATATTAAATGTGCCAACTAGTTTTACGGCATACATCATCCCCCCTTTACCCATTTGTTAAAAAGACGAAAGTTGATGCGAACGCCTACGTGCTGTCAGAAAACTAAAAGAAGAAGAATGCCTTTGTGCAAAGGTTCACAAATACAAAAATTAGGTTTTACTGGCCTCATATTGGTCACACTCAAAATTATAATTTTGAAACATAACTCCAAAAGTAGAAATGCAAACTGTCTAATAATGCCTGAAGAAATGTATCTTTGAGAGTTTTTCTGGAAAAAAAACATTTGGTAAGGTTTGCAAAAACAATAAGTATTTTTTTACTAAATTTGACAGTAATGTACTTAGAATCCTGAGATAATGCGAAAAAAGCAATAAAAATGTATCCATCCATCGATCCATTTTCTACCGCTTATTCCATTTCGGGGTCGCGGGGGGCGCTGGCGCCTATCTCAGCTACAATCGGGCGGAAGGCAGGGTACACCCTGGACAAGTCGCCACCTCATCACAGGGCCAACACAGATAGACAGACAACATTCACACTCACATTCACACACTAGGGCCAATTTAGTGTTGCCAATCAACCTATCCCCAGGTGCATGTCTTTGGAAGTGGGAGGAAGCCGGAGTACCCGGAGGGAACCCACGCATTCACGGGGAGAACATGCAAACTCCGCACAGAAAGATCCCGAGCCTGGATTTGAACCCAGGACTGCAGGAACTTCGTATTGTGAGGCAGACGCACTAACCCCTCTACCACCGTGAAGCCCCGCGATAAAAATGTATTCCAACATAATTCCTAATCCAAACGAGCAAAATGTCTAAAAAGGCCTGTGATATTGAATAAATGTGAGTTTCACTAGATACAGTTGTTTTTCTATGGTTTGCAAATATAAAAATGAGGTTTTACTCAATATGACTGTGTACTGTAACACTCAATATGACAGTTATGTAAACATAACTCCTACACCACACATGACAAATGGCTTATAATGCCTGGAATAATGCATCTTTGGGAGTTTTACTCGGAACATATGCTTTTTTTAAATCTTGCAAATGCAAACAGTAGTTTTTCCCTCAATATGTCTGTAGTGTTCTTAGAATCCTGAGATAATGCGAAAAAAGCAATAAAAATGTGTTCAAACATAACTTCTAAACAACACATGCAAAATGGCTAATAATGCCTAGAGATATGTGTTTTCCTTAATTGTAATAGAAAAATGAGATTTTGTAAGGTTTGCAAATACACAAATTAGTTTTTTTATTCAATTTAACAGTATAACTGTCATACTAAATATGAAAGGTTTATAATCATAACTCCAAAACCAAACATGAAATTTGTCTAAAAAAGTCTGTAATATTGAATTCAAGTGAATTTTACCAGAATCAGGCATTTTGGAAAGAATCACAAATATAAAAATTAGGTTTTACTGGCCTCATATTGGTCACACTCAAAATGACAGTTTTCGAAACATAACTCCAAAAATATACATGCAAAATGTCAAATAATGCCTGAAGAAATGTATCTTTGAGAGTTTTTCTGGACAAAAAAAACATTTGGAATCCTGAGATGATGCGAAAAAAGTAATAAAAATGTATTCTAATATAATTCCTAATCCAAACGAGCAAAATGTCTAAAAAGGCCTGTGATATTGAATACGTGTGAGTTTCACTAGATACAGTTGTTTTGTTATGGTTTGCAAATATAAAAAGGAGGTTTTACTCAATATGACTGTATACTGTAACACTCAATATGACAGTTATTTAAACATAACTCCTACACTACACATGAAAAATGGCTAATAATGCTTGAAATAATGCATCTTTGGGAGTTTTACTCGGAACATATGCTTTTTTAAATCTTGCAAATGCAAAAAGTTTTTTTTTTACTCAATATGACTATAATGTCCTTAGAATCCTGAGATAATGCGAAAAAAGCAATAAAAATGTTTTCAAACACAACTTTTAAACAACACATGCAAAACGGCTAATAATGCCTAGAGATGTGTATCTTTGGTAGTTGTAGCAAAAAATTATATTTTGTAGGGTTCATTGTAAAAAAAAACAACAGATTTTTATGGTTGGTTTACTCTAAATTTCTACTCTAATTTTTCCATTTTTTTAAATAGGTTATAAAACTGTAGAAATGAAGACATTATCTGTAAATAAACAAACCGCCTGTTATTTTAAGTAATATGCCATTAATGACAAACTATGTATACTCCTAATTTTTTTTACAGAAAAATACCAAATTAATTATACATATTATTTTCTTTTTTCTCAAATTACTTTCGATTTCATGTAATATTACAGTAATTAACTTTAATTAAATATGTAGGTTGTTATATAAAAGTATTCGTCCATACTAACAATCTAACAGTTTTATATGTAATTTTAAGGCAAATCAAATTTTTTTTATATATATGTGTATTTTCACATTCAAGTTGAAAAATATATGTAGCCTCTTATAAAAGGTTTATGCTCAAACTGTAATATGACATACATGAAATACTGCAAGACATTCTTAATCAACAGTCAACAGCCATACAGATCACACTGACGGTGGCCGTACAAACAACTTTAACAATGTTACATATATGCGCCACACTCTGGAACCACATCAAACAAGAATGACAAACACATTTCAGGAGAACATCGTCACCGTAAAACAACATTAACCCAACAGAAACAATACCTAGAATTCCATGTGTTACAATATACACACCCCACCTAAACCTGCCCACCTCAACCAACGCACGGAGGGGGGCGGTGATGTTTTGGGGCGCGGGGTTGGGTGGTAGCGGGATTGTAGACCGGAAAAGTCAGCGCTGCATGGGCTTGTGGGTATTTGTTATGTTGTGTTTATGTTTTATTACACTGAGGATGTTTTCCTGAAATGTGTTTATCATTCTTGTTCGATGTGGGTTCACAGTGTGGTGCATATTTCTAACAGTGTTAAAGTTGTTTGTACAGCCACCGTCAGTGTGACCTGTGTGGCTGTTGACCAAGTATATCTTGCGGTCACTTTTCACATGCACGACAAAACCGTGCTCATCACATGCCTCAATTGGCACGCTGATGATTTGGTGAATGAACGTACTAAAAAACCCTCCACGGGACTACGTGTCAGATTTGCCCGGCCAAACTTTGAGTCAACCCTACATGAGGGTCAGTGAAATTCTCGCGGTGAAATGATAGGAATGGTAAGTATGTTGCTAGGGTGGGATAGCCATTCATGCAAGGTTTAACCCACTTTGTATCGATTTCCTGCATCCATTGGCCCCCTGGTAAAGTGAATGAGACACCCCTGATCCCAACAATTCAGAAAAAATCTGTTAAACAATGGTATTTTCCTGTGGAACCGCCAGCATTGTTACTTCACTAAAGGTGGTTGATCGTAATAATTTGGAAAAACTCTGAAGAATAAAGGTATTTTCCTGCAGAACTGTTTGCATCGTCACTTTATTAAAGGTGGTTGATCTTAATAATTTAGTAAAAATCTGTAAAATTACGATATTTCACCCCAAAACGTTTCATGAAAATTTCTGTAAATATAATATTTTTGATCATTATTTGGTTTACAATGCTTTACTTTAATTTTGTGTTTTTTGTTTGGCAGTAGTAGCTGCCGGTAAATGACCGTTTTTTTTACAGAATTTATTTTTACAGTGTTTGCAAAGATAAAAGTTTTTTTTTTTTATTCAATATAACAGTAAAACTGTCATACTAAATATGAAAGGTTCATAAACATAACTCCGAAACCAAAACATGAAATCCGTCTAAAAAGCCTGTAATATTGACTTTATGTGAGTTTTACCTGAATTAGGTATTTTGGAAAGGTTCACAAATACTACAATTTGGTTTTACTGGCCTCACATTGGTCACACTCAATAAGACAGTTTTTGAACCATATCTCCAAAAATACACATTTTGTAAGGTTTGCAAAGACACAAATTAGTTTTTTATTCAATATAACAGTATAACTCTCATACTAAATATGAAAGGTTTATAATCAGAACTCCAAAACCAAACATGAAATTTCTCTTAAAAAGCCTGTAATATTGAATTAATGTGAGTTTTACCAGAATCAGGTATTGTGGAAAGAATCACAACTACAAAAATTAGGTTTTACTGGACTCATATTGGTCACACTCAAAATGACAGTTTTCGAAACATAACTCCCAAAATATTTATGCAAGATGTCCAATAATGCCTGAAGAAATGTATCTTTGAGAGTTTTCCTGAAAATCAAAACATTTGGTAAGGTTTGCAAAAACAAAAAGTTATTTTTTACTAAATTTGACAGTAATGTACTTAGAATCCTGAGATAATGCGAAAAAAGCAATAAAAATGTATTCCAACATAATTCCTAATCCAAACGAGCAAAATGTCTAAAAAGGCCTGTGATATTGAATACGTGTGAGTTTCACTAGATACAGTTGTTTTTCTATGGTTTGCAAATATAAAAATGAGGTTTTACTCAATATGACTGTATACTGTAACACTCAATATGACAGTTATTTAAACATAACTCCTACACCACACTTGAAAAATGGCTTATAATGCCTGAAATAATGCATCTTTGGGAGTTTTACTCGAAACATATGCTTTTTTTTTTTTTTTAACTCCTCTCTGAGCTGCAACCTTATCGTGGTAGAGGAGCTTGCGTGTCCCAATGATCCTAGGAGCTATGTTGTCCGGGGGCATAAAGCCCCCTGGTAGGGTCTCCCAAGGCAAACAGGTTCTAGGTGAGGGATCAGACAAAGAGCAGCTCGAAGACCTTTATGAAGAAGAAAAATCATGGACCCAGATTTCCCTCGCCCGGACGCGGGTCACTGGGGCCCCCCTCTGGAGCCAGGCCAGGAGGTGGGGCACGATGGCGAGCGCCTGGTGGCCGGGCCTGTTCCCATGGGGCCCGGCCGGGCACGGCCCGAAGAGGCAACGTGGGTCACCCCTCCAATGAGCTCACCACCCATAGCAGGGGCCATAGAGGTCGGGTGCATTGTGAGCTGGGCGACAGCCGAAGGCAGGGCACTTGGCGGTCCGATCCTCGGCTACAGAAGCTAGCTCTTGGGACGTGGAACGTCACCTCACTGGGGGGGAAAGAGCCTGAGCTAGTGCGCGAAGTCGAGAAATTCCGGCTGGATATAGTCGGACTCACTTCGACGCACAGCAAGGGCTCTGGAACCACTTCTCTCGAGAGGGATTGGACCCTCTTCCACTCTGGCGTTGCCGGCAGTGAGAGGCGACGGGCTGGGGTGGCAATTCTTGTTTCCCCCCGGCTCAAAGCCTGTACGTTGGAGTTCAACCCGGTGGACAAAAGGGTAGCCTCCCTCCGCCTTCGGGTGGGGGGACGGGTCCTGACTGTTGTTTGTGCTTATGCACCAAACAGCAGTTCAGAGTACCCACCCTTTTTGGGAGCACTCGAGGGAGTACAGGAAAGTGCTCCCCTGGGTGATTCCCTTGTCCTACTGGGAGACTTCAACGCTCACGTTGGCAACGACAGTGAAACCTGGAGAGGCGTGATTGGGAAGAATGGCCGCCCGGATCTGAACCCGAGTGGTGTTTTGTTATTGGACTTTTGTGCTCATCACAGTTTGTCCATAACAAACACCATGTTCAAACTTAAGGGTGTCCATATGTGCACTTGGCACCAGGACACCCTAGGCCGCAGTTCCATGATCGACTTTGTAGTTGTGTCATCGGATTTGCGGCCTCATGTTTTGGACACTCGGGTGAAGAGAGGGGCGGAGCTTTCTACCGATCACCACCTGGTGGTGAGTTGGCTGCGATGGTGGGGGAGGATGCCGGACAGACCTGGGAGGCCCAAACGCATTGTGAGGGTCTGCTGGGAACGTCTGGCAGAGTCTCCTGTCAGACAAAGTTTCAATTCCCACCTCCGGAAGAACTTTGAACATGTCACGAGGGAGGTGCTGGACATTGAGTCCGAGTGGACCATGTTCCGCACCTCTATTGTCGAGGCGGCAGATCGGAGCTGTGGCCGCAAGGTAGTTGGACCCTGTCGGGGCGGCAATCCCAAAACCCCTTGGTGGACACCAGCGGTGAGGGATGCCGCAAAGCTGAAGAAGGAGTCCTATCGGGTCCTTTTGGCTCATAGGACTCCGGAGGCAGTGGACAGGTACCGACAGGCCAAGCGGTGTGCAGCTTCAGCGGTCGCGGAGGCAAAAACTCGGACATGGGAAGAGTTCGGGGAAGCCATGGAAAACGACTTCCGGACGGCTTCGAAACGATTCTGAACCACCGTCCGCCGCCTCAGGAAGGGGAAGCAGTGCACTATCAACACCGTGTATGGTGCGGATGGTGTTCTGCTGACCTCAACTGCGGATGTTGTGGATAGGTGGAAGGAATACTTCGAAGACCTCCTCAATCCCACCAACACGTCTTCCTATGAGGAAACAGTGCCTGGGGAATCTGTGGTGGACTCTCCTATTTCTGGGGCTGAGGTCGCTGAGGTAGTTAAAAAGCTCCTTGGTGGCAAGGCCCCAGGGGTGGACGAGATCCGCCCGGAGTTCCTTAAGGCTCTGGATGCTGTGGGGCTGTCTTTGTTGACAAGACTCTGCAGCATCGCGTGGACATCGGGGGCGGCACCTCTGGATTGGCAGACCGGGGTGGTGGTCCCTCTCTTTAAGAAGGGGGACCGGAGGGTGTGTTCCAACTATCGTGGGATCACACTCCTCAGCCTTCCCGGTAAGGTTTATTCAGGTGTACTGGAGAGGAGGCTACGTCGGATAGTCGAACCTCGGATTCAGGAGGAACAGTGTGGTTTTCGTCCTGGTCGTGGAACTGTGGACCAGCTCTATACTCTCGGCAGGATTCTTGAGGGTGCATGGGAGTTTGCCCAACCAGTCTACATGTGCTTTGTGGACTTGGAGAAGGCATTCGACCGTGTCCCTCGGGAAGTCCTGTGGGGAGTGCTCAGAGAGTATGGGGTATCGGACTGTCTTATTGTGGCGGTCCGTTCCCTGTACGATCAGTGCCAGAGCTTGGTTCGCATTGCCGGCAGTAAGTCGAACACATTTCCAGTGAGGGTTTGACTCCGCCAAGGCTGTCCTTTGTCACCGATTCTGTTCATAACTTTTATGGACAGAATTTCTAGGCGCAGTGAAGGCGTTAAGGGGTTCCGGTTTGGTAACCGCAGGATTAGGTCTCTGCTTTTTGCAGATGATGTGGTCCTGATGGCTTCATCTGACCGGGATCTTCAGCTCTCGCTGTCTCGGTTCGCAGCCGAGTGTGAAGCGACCGGAATGAGAATCAGCACCTCCAAGTCCGAGTCCATGGTTCTCGCCCAGAAAAGGGTGGAGTGCCATCTCCGGGTTGGGGAGGAGACCCTGCCCCAAGTGGAGGAGTTCAAGTACCTAGGAGTCTTGTTCACGAGTGGGGGAAGAGTGGATCGTGAGATCGACAGGCGGATCGGTGCGGCGTCTTCAGTAATGCGGACGTTGTACCGATCCGTTGTGGTGAAGAAGGAGCTGAGCCGGAAGGCACACCTCTCAATTTACCGGTCGATCTACGTTCCCATCCTCACCTATGGTCATGAGCTTTGGGTCATGACCGAAAGGATAAGATCACGGGTACAAGCGGCCGAAATGAGTTTCCTCCGCCGTGTGGCGGGGCTCTCCCTTAGAGATAGGGTGAGAAGCTCTGCCATCCGGGAGGAGCTCAAAGTAAAGCCGCTGCTCCTCCACATCGCGAGGAGCCAGATGAGGTGGTTCGGGCATCTGGTCAGGATGCCACCCGAACGCCTCCCTAGGGAGGTGTTTAGGGCACGTCCAACCGGTAGGAGGCCACGGGGAAGACCCAGGACACGTTGGGAACACTATGTCTCCCGGCTGGCCTGGGAACGCCTCTGGATCCCCCGGGAAGAGCTAGACGAAGTGGCTGGGGAGAGGGAAGTCTGGGTTTCCCTGCTTAGGCTGTTGCCCCCGCGACCCGACCTCGGATAAGCGGAAGATGATGGATGGATGGATGGATATGCTTTTTTAAATCTTGCAAATGCAAAAAGTAGTTTTTTACTCAATATGACTGTAATGATCTTAGAATCCTGAGATAATGCGAAAAAAGCAATAAAAATGTATTCAAACATAATTTTTAAACAACACATGCAAAATGGCCAATAATGCCTAGAGATATGTGTTTTCCTTAGTTGTACTAGAAAAATTAGCTTTTGTAAAGTTTGCAAATACACAAATTAGTTCTTTTATTCAATATAACAGTATAACTGTCATACTAAATAAGAAAGGTTTATAATCATAACGCGAAAACCAAACATGAAATATCTCTAAAAAAGCCTGCAATATTGAATTCATGTGAGTTTTACCAGAATCAGGTATTGTGGAAAGAATCACAACTACAAAAATTAGGTTTTACTGGCCTCATATTGGTCACACTCAAAATGAAAGTTTTCGAAACATAACTCCAAAAATATACATGCAAAATGTCTAATAATGCCTGAAGAAATGTATCTTTGAGAGTTTTCCTGGAAAAAAAAAAACATTTGGTACGGTTTGCAATAACAAAAAGTAATTTGTTTACTAATTTTGACAGTAATGTACTTAGAATCCTGAGATAATGCGAAAAAAGCAATAAAAATGTATTCCAACATAATTCCTAATCCAAACGTACTAGATGTCTAAAAATGCCTGTGATATTGAATAAATGTGAGTTTTACTAGATACAGTTGTTTTTCTATGGTTTGCAAATATAAAAATGAGGTTTTACTCAATATGACTGTATACTGTAACACTCAATATGACAGTTATTTAAACATAACTCCTACACCACACATGAAAAATGGTTTATAATGCCTGAAATAATGCATCCTTGGGAGTTTTACTTGAAATGATTGCTTTTTTAAATCTTGCAAATGCAAACAGTAGTTTTTTACTCAATATGACTATAATGTTCTTAGAATTCTGAGATAATGCGAAAAAAGCAATACAATTGTATTCAAACATTTCTTTTAAACAACACATGCAAAACGGCGAATAATTCCTAGAGATGTGTATCTTTGTTAGTTGTCCAAAAAAATTATCTTTTGTAGGGTTCACTGTAAAAAAAAAAATCCCATTTTTATGGTTAGTTTACTCTAAATTCCTACTATAATTTTTCAATTTTTTCAAATAGGTTATAACACTGTATAATTGAAGACATTATCTGTAAATATACAAACCGCCTGTTATTTTATGTAATATGCCATTAATGACAAATTATGTATATTCCTATTTTTTTACAGAAAAATACTAAATTAATTATACATATTATTTTCTTTTTTCTCAAATTAATTTCAATTTCATGTAAAATTACAGTAATTAACTTTAATAAGGCTTCACGGTGGCAGAGGGGTTAGTGCGTCTGCCTCACAATACGAAGGTCCTGCAGTCCTGGGTTCAAATCCAGGCTGAGGATCTTTCTGTGTGGAGTTTGCATGTTCTCCCCGTGAATGCGTGGGTTCCCTCCGGGTACTCCGGCTTCCTCCCACCTCCAAAGACATGCACCTGGGGATAGGTTGATTGGCAACACTAATTGGCCCTAGTGTGTGAATGTGAGTGTGAATGTTGTCTGTCTATCTGTGTTGGCCCTGCGATGAGGTGGCGACTTGTCCAGGGTGTACCCCGCCTTCCGCCCGATTGTAGCTGAGATAGGCGCCAGCGCCCCCCGCGACCCCGAAAGGGAATAAGCGGTAGAAAATGGATGGATGGGTTATATAAAAGTATTCGTCCATACTAACAATCAAACTGTTTTATATGTAATTTTTAGGTAAATCAATTTTTTTTAATATTTATGTGTATTTTCACATTCAAATCAAAAAATATATGTAGCCTCTTATAAAAGTTTTATGCTCAAACTAACAATTAAATTTTTTTCCCTGTAATATGACATACATGAGTGACTGCAAGACAGATCACACTGACGGTGGCCGTACAAACAACTTTATTAATGTTACAAATATGCGCCACACTGTGGAGCCACATCAAACAAGAATGACAAACACATTTCAGGAGAACATCTTCACCGTAACACAACATTTACAGAACAGAAACAATACCCAGAATTCCATGTGTTACAATATAAACCCCCCACCACCTAACCCCGCCCACCTCAACCAACGCACGGAGGGGGGCGGTTTTGTTTTGCGGCGCGGGGTTGGGTAGTAGCGGGGATGTAGCCCGGAAGAGATAGCGCTGCATGAGCTTGTTGGTATTTGTTATGTTTTGTTTATGTTTTATTACAGTGAGGATGTTTTCCTGAAATGTGTTTATCATTCTTGTTCGATGTGGGTTCACAGTGTGGTGCATATTTGTAAGAGTGTTAAAGTTGTTTGTACAGCCACCGTCAGTGTGACCTGTGTGGCTGTTGACCAAGTATATCTTGCAGTCACTATCATATGCATAACAATACCGTGCACATCACAAGCCTCAATTGGCATGCTGATGGTTTGGTGAATGAGCGTACAAAAAACCCCACCACATTACTACTTGTCATATTCACCTGGCCATACTTTGAGTCAATCCTATTTGAGGGTTAGTAAAATTCTCACTGTGAAATGGTGGGATTGGAAAATATTTTGCTAGGTTGGGATAGCGATTCATGCAAGGTTAACCAACTTTGCATCAATTTCCAGTGGCCCCCCGGTAAAGTGAATCAGGCACCCTTGATCCTAACAATTCAGAAAAAATCTGTTTAACAATGTTATTTTACTGTGGAACCGCCAGGATTGTCACTTCACTAAAGGTGGTTGATCGTAATAATTTGGAAAAACTCTTTAGAATAAAGGTATTTTTCTGCAGAACTGTTAGCATCGTCACTTTATTAAAGGTGGTTGATCTTAATAATTTAGTAAAAATCTGTAAAATTACAAGATTTTTCTAGCCAAAACGTTTCATGAAAATTACTGTAAATATAATGTTTTTTATCATTATTTGGTTTACAATGTTTTAGTTTAATTTGATGTTTTTTGTTTGGCAGCCGTAGCTGCCAGTAAATGACCGTTTTTTACAGAATTTATTTTTACAGTGTTTGCATTGATACAAGTTTTTATTTTTTATTCAATATAACAGTATAACTGTCATACTAAATATGAACGGTTCATAAACATAACTCCAAAACCAAACATGAAATCTGTCTAAAAAAGCCTGTAATATTGACTTTATGTGAGTTTTACATGAATTAGGTATTTTGGAAATGTTCACAAATACAAAAATTTGGTTTTACTGGCCTCACATTGGTCACACTCAATAAGACAGTTTTTGAACCATATCTCCAAAAATACACATGCAAAATTACAAAAAAATGCCTGAAGAAATGCATCTTTGAGAGTTTTACTGGAAAAAAAACATTTTGTAAGGTTTGCAAAAACAAAAAGAAATGTTTTACACAATTAGACAGTAATGTACTTAAAATCCTGAGATAATGCAAGAAGAGCAATAAAAATGTATTCCAACATAATTCCTAATCCAAACGTGCAAATTGACTGAAAATGCCGTTGATATTGAATCCATGTGAGTTTTACTAGATACAGTTGCTTTTCTATGGTTTGCAAATACAAAAATTAGGTTTTACTCAATATGACTGTATACTGTAACACTCAATATGACAGTTATTTAAACATAACTTCTACACCACACATGAAAAATGGCTAATAATGCCTGAAATAATGCATCTTTGGGAGTTTTCCTCGAAATTATTGCTTTTTTTAAATCTTTGCAATGCAAAAAGTAGTTGTTTTACTCAATATGACAATAATGTTCTTATAATCCTGAGATGCGAAAAAAGCAATACAAATGTTTTCAAACACAACTTTTAAACAACACATGCAAAACGGCTAATAATGCCTAGAGATGTGTATCTTTGGTAGTTGTAGCAAAAAAATATATTTTGTAGGTTTCACTGTAAAAAAAAAACTACAGATTTTTATGGTTAGTTTACTCTAAATTTCTACTGTAATTTTTCCATTTTTTTAAATAGGTAATAAAACTGTAGAATTGAAGACATTATCTGTAAATAAAAAAAACGGCTGTTATTTTAAGTAATATGCCATTAATGACAAACTATGTATACTCCTAATTTTTTTTACAGAAAAATACCAAATTAATTATACATATTATTTTCTTTTTTCTCAAATTACTTTCAATTTCATGTAATATTACAGTAATTAACTTTAATTAAATATGTAGGTTGTTATATAAAAGTATTTGTCCATACTAACAATCTAACAGTTTAATATGTAATTTTAAGGCAAATCAAATTTTTTTAATATTTATGTGTATTTTCACATTCAAGTCGAAAAATATATGTAGCCTCTTATAAAAGGTTTATGCTCAAACTGTAATATGACATACATGAAATACTGCAAGACATTCTTAATCAACAGTCAACAGCCATACAGATCACACTGACGGTGGCCGTACAAACAACTTTAACAATGTTACATATATGCGCCACACTCTGGAACCACATCCAACAAGAATGACAAACACATTTCAGGAGAACATCGTCACAGTAAAACAACATTAACACAACAGGAACAATACCTAGAATTCCATGTGTTACAATATACACCCCCCACCTAACCCTGCCCACCTCAACCAACGCACGGAGGGGGGCGGTGATGTTTTGGGGCGCGGGGTTGGGTGGTAGCGGGATTGTAGACCGGAAGAGTCAGCGTTGCATGGGCTTGTGGGTATTTGTTATGTTGTGTTTATGTTTTATTACACTGAGGATGTTTTCCTGAAATGTGTTTATCATTCTTGTTTGATGTGGGTTCACAGTGTGGTGCATATTTGTAACAGTGTTAAAGTTGTTTGTACAGCCACCGTCAGTGTGACCTGTGTGGCTGTTGACCAAGTATATCTTGCGGTCACTTTTCACATGCACGACAAAACCGTGCTCATCACATGCCTCAATTGGCACGCTGATGATTTGGTGAATGAACGTACTAAAAAACCCTCCACGGTACTACGTCTCATATTTGCCCGGCCAAACTTTGAGTCAACCCTACATGAGGGTCAGTGAAATTTTTGTGGTGAAATGATAGGAATGGTAAGTATGTTGCTAGGGTGGGATAGCCATTCATGCAAGGTTTAACCCACTTTGTATCGATTTCCTGCATCCAGTGGCCCCCTGGTAAAGTGAATGAGACACCCCTGATCCCAAAAATTCAGAAAAAATCTGTTAAACAATGGTATTTTCCTGTGGAACCGCCAGCATTGTCACTTCACTAAAGGTGGTTGATCGTAATAATTTGGAAAAACTCTGAAGAATAAAGGTATTTTCCTGCAGAACTGTTTGCATCGTCACTTTATTAAAGGTGGTTGATCTTAATAATTTAGCAAAAATCTGTAAAATTACGATATTTCACCCTAAAACGTTTCATGAAAATTCCTGTAAATATAATATTTTTGATCATTATTTGGTTTACAATGCTTTACTTTAATTTTGTGGTTTTCGTTTGGCAGCCGTAGCTGCTGGTAAATGACCGTTTTTTTACAGAATTTATTTTTACAGTGTTTGCAAAGATAAAAGTTTGTCTTTTTAATTCAATATAACAGTAAAACTGTCATACTAAATATGAAAGGTTCATAAACATAACTCCAAAACCAAACATGAAATCTGTCTAAAAAAGCCTGTAAAATTGACTTTTTGTGAGTTTTACCTGAATTAGGTATTTTGGAAAGGTTCACAAATACAACAATTTGGTTTTACTGGCCTCACATTGGTCACACTCAATAAGACAGTTTTTGAACCATATCTCCAAAAATACACATGCAAAATTACAAAAAAAATGCCTGAAGAAATCTATCTTTGTGAGTTTTACTGGAAAAAAAACATTTTGTAAGGTTTGCAAAAAACAAAAAAGAAATGTTTTACCCAATTTGACAGTAATGTACTTAAAATCCTGAGATAATGCAAAAAGAGCAATAAAAATGTATTCCAACATAATTCCTAATCCAAACGTGCAAATTGTCTAAAAATGCCTGTGATATTTAATCCATGTGAGTTTTACTAGATACAGTTGCTTTTCTATGGTTTGCAAATACAAAAATTAGGTTTTACTCAATATGACTGTATACTGTAACACTCAATATGACAGTTCTTAAAACATAACTCCTACACCACACATGAAAAAAGGCTAATAAAGCCTGAAATAATGTATCTTTGGGAGTTTTCCTCAAAACGATTGCTTTTTTAAATTTTTGCGATGCAAAAAAATAGTTGTTTTACTCAAAATGACAATAATGTTTTTGGAATCCTGAGAAAAGCAATAAAAATGTTTTCAAACACAACTTTTAAACAACACATGCAAAACGGCTAATAATGCCTAGGGATGTGTATCTTTGTTAGTTGTAGTAGAAAAATGATCTTTTGTAGGGTTCACTGTAAAAAAAATATATCTTATTTTTATGGTTAGTTTACTCAATGTTTTTAAAAAGGTTATAAAACTGTAGAATTGAAGACATTATCTGTAAATAAACAAACCGCCTGTTATTTTAAGTAATATGCCAGTAATGACAAACTATGTATATTCCTATTTTTTTACAGAAAAATACCAAATTAATCATACATATTATTTTCTGTTTTCTCAAATTACTTTCAATTTCATGTAAAATTACAGTAATTAACATTAGTTAAATATGTAGCTTGTTATATAAAAGTATTTGTCCATACTAACAAACTAAGAGTTTTATATGTAATCTTAAGGTAAATCAATTTTTTTTAATATTTATGTGTATTTTCACATTCAAGTCGAAAAATATATGTAGCCTCTTATAAAAGGTTTATGCTCAAACTTACAATTAATTTGTTTTCCCTGTAATATGACATACATGAGTGACTGCAAGAAATACTTAATCAACAGTCAACAGCCTTACAGATCACACTGACCGTGGCCGTACAAACAACTTTAAGAATGTTACAAATATGCGCCACACTGTGGAGCCACATCAAACAAGAATGACAAACACATTTCAGGAGAACATCGTCACCGTAACACAACATTAACACAACAGAAACAATACCCCGAATTCCATGTGTTACATTATACACCCCCACCACCCAACCCCGCCCACCTCAACCAACGCACGGAGGGGGGCGGTGATGTTTTGGGGCGCGGGGTTGGGTGGTAGCGGGATTGTAGCCCGGAAGAGATAGCGCTGCATGGGCTTGTGGGTATTTGTTATGTTGTGTTAATGTTTTATTACAGTGAGGATTTTTTCCTGAAATGTGTTTATCATTCTTGTTCGATGTGGGTTCACAGTGTGGTGCATATTTGTAACAGTGTTAAAGTTGTTTGTACAGCCACCGTCAGTGTGACCTGTGTGGCTGTTGACCAAGTGTATTTTGCAGTCACTATCACATGCATAACAATGCCGTGCACATCACATGCCTCAATTGGCATGCTGATGATTTGGTGAATGAGCGTACAAAAAAAAACCCTCCACGGTACTACTTGTCATATTCGCCTGGCCAAACTTTGAGTCAATCCTATATGAGGCTCAGTGAAATCCTCGCGGTGAAATGGTGGAAGTATGTAGCCAGGTTAGGATAGCAATTTATGCAAGCTTAGCCCACTTTGCATCACTCTCCTGCATCCAGTGGCCCCCCGGTAAAGTGAATGAGACACCCCTGATCCTAACAATTCATAAAAAATCTGTTTAACAATGGTATTTTTCCGTGGAACTGCCAGCATTGTCACTTCACTAAAAGTGGTTGATCATAATAATTTGGAAAAACTTTGAAGAATAAAGGTATTTTTCTGCAGAATTGTTTGCATCGTCACTTTATTAAAGGTGGTTGATTTTAATAATCTAGTAAAAATCTGTAACATTACGATATTTCTCCCCAAAACGTTTCATGAAATTTTCTGTAAATATAATGTTTTTGATCATTATTTGGTTTACAATGTTTTCCTTTAATTTTATGTTTTTTGTTTGGCAGCCGTAGCTGCCAGTAAATGACCGTTTTTTTACAGAATTTATTTTTAAAATGTTTGCAAAGATACAAGTTTTTTTTTTAATTCAATATAACAGTACAACTGTCATATTAAATATGAAAGGTTCATAAACATAACTCCAAAACCAAACATGAAATCTGTCTAAAAAATCCTGTAATATTGACCTTATGTGAGTTTTACCTGAAATAAGTATTTTGGAAAGGTTCACAAATACAAAAATTTGGTTTTACTGGCCTCACATTGGTCACACTCAATAAGACAGTTTTTGAACCATATCTCCAAATATACACATGCAAAATTACAAAAAAATGCCTGAAGAAATGTATCTTTGTGAGTTTAAATGGAAAAAAAAATTTTTGTAAGGTTTGCAAAAACAAAAAGGAATGTTTTACCCAATTTGACAGTAATGTACTTAAAATCCTTGGATAATGCAACAAGAGCAATAAAAATGTATTCCAACATAATTCCTCATCCAAACGTGCAAAATGTCTAAAAATGCCTGTGATAAGCATGATGCGTGCAGTTTATCAAAGCAACAATCAAACAATCAGAAAATTCCCGTCGTATCAATTCCTAGATAAGGCCGTTATTATACTAAATGCACTGGGCATAATAAACATAACATTATTAATATTGCTACTACGGATGATTTGATCAAAAATTCCCTAAAACAGCCCACTACCTATAATATAGGTTTTTTAAACATAAGATCATTGTCTCCCAAAACGTTGTTAGTTAATGATATCATCAGAGACAACAATCTTAACGTCATCGGTCTCAGCGAAACCTGGCTTAAACCAAACGACTTTTTTGCGCTAAATGAGGCATGTCCTCCTAACTTTACACATGCACATATTGCCCGTCCGCTTAAAAGGGGTGGGGGGGTCGCACTAATATACAACGAAAACTTTAACCTTAGTCCTAACATAAATAATAAATATAAATCGTTTGAGGTGCTTACTATGAGGTCTGTCACACCGCTCCCTCTACACCTGGCTGTTATCTACCGCCCCCCAGGGCCCTATTCGGACTTTATCAATGAATTCTCAGAGTTCGTTGCTGATCTAGTGACACACGCCGATAATATAATCATAATGGGGGACTTTAATATCCATATGAATACCCCATCGGACCCACCGTGCGTAGCGCTCCAGACTATAATTGATAGCTGTGGTCTCACACAAATAATAAGTGAACCTACGCATCGCAACGGTAATACGGTAGACCTAGTGCTTATCAGGGGTATCACCGTTCCCAAAGTTACGATACTCCCGTATACTAAACTATTGTCCGATCATTACCTTATAAAATTCGAGGTTCAGACGCATGTTCGTCAAACTAATAATAACAATAACTGCTATAGCAGCCGCGACATTAATACGGCCACAACGACAACTCTTGCTGACCTACTGCCCTCGGTAATGGCACCATTCCCAAAGTATGTGGGCTCTATTGATAACCTCACTAACAACTTTAACGACGCCCTGCGCGAAACCATTGATAATATAGCACCGCTAAAGTTAAAAAGGCTCCAAAAAAGCGCACCCCGTGGTTTACAGAAGAAAATAGAGCTCAGAAATTATTATGTAGAAAGCTGGAACGCAAATGGCGCACGACTAAACTTGAGGTGCACCATCAAGCATGGAGTGATGGCAAAACTGACTAATGATCTATTGCTAACAATGGATTCTGATGCGTCATCTATGTTGTTGCTCCTCGATCTTAGCGCTGCTTTCGATACCGTCGATCATAATATTTTATTAGAACCTATCAAAACACGAATTGGTATGTCAGAATTAGCCCTGTCTTGGTTTAACTCTTATCTTACTGATAGGATGCAGTGTGTCTCCCATAACAATGTGACCTCGTACTACGTTAAGATAACGTGTGGAGTTCCCCAGGGTTCGGTCCTTGGCCCTGCACTCTTCAGCATCTACATGCTGCCGCTAGGTGACATCATACGCAAATACGGTATTAGCTTTCACTGTTATGCTGGTGACACCCAACTCTACATGCCCCTAAAGCTGACCAACACGCCGGATTGTAGTCAGCTGGAGGCGTGTCTTAATGAAATTAAACAATGGATGTCCGCTAACTTTTTGCAACTCAACGCCAAAAAAACGGAAATGCTGATTATCGGTCCTGCTAGACACTGAACTCTATTTAATAATACAACTCTAACATTTGACAACCAAACAATTAAACAAGGCGACACGGTAAAGAATCTGGGTATTATCTCCGACCCAACTCTCTCCTTTGAGGCACACATTAAAAGCGTTACTAAAACGGCCTTCTTTCATATCCGTAATATCGCTAAAATTCGCTCCATTCTGTCCACTAAAAACGCCGAGATCATTATCCATGCGTTTGTTACGTCTCGTCTCGATTACTGTAACGTATTATTTTCGGGTTTCCCCATGTCTAGCATTAAAAGATTACAGTTGGTACAAAATTCAGCTGCTAGACTTTTTGACAAGAACAAGAAAGTTTGATCACATTACGCCTATACTGGCTCACCTGCACTGGCTTCCTGTGCACTTAAGATGTGACTTTAAGGTTTTACTACTTACGTATAAAATACTACACGGTCTAGCTCCATCCTATCTTGCCGAATGTATTGTACCATATGTCCCGGCAAGAAATCTGCGTTCAAAGGACTTCGGCTTATTAGTGATTCCCAAAGCCCAAAAAAAGTCTGCGTGCTATAGAGCGTTTTCCGTTCGGGCTCCAGTACACTGGAATGCCCTCCCGGTAACAGTTCGAGATGCCACCTCAGTAGAAGCATTTAAGTCTCACCTTAAAACTCATTTGTATACTCTAGCCTTTAAATAGACTCCCTTTTTAGACCAGTTGATCTGCCGTTTCTTTTCTTTTTCTTCTATGTCCCACTCTCCCTTGTGGAGGGGGTCCGGTCCAATCCGGTGGCCATGTACTGCTTGCCTGTGTATCGGCTGGGGACATCTCTGCGCTGCTGATCCGCCTCCGCTTGGGATGGTTTCCTGCTGGCTCCGCTATGAACGGGACTCTCGCTGCTGTGTTGGATCCGCTTTGGACTGGACTCTCGCGACTGTATTGGATCCATAATGGATTGAACTTTCACAGTATCATGTTAGACCCGCTCGGCATCCATTGCTTTCCCCCTCTCCAAGGTTCTCACAGTCTTCATTGTCAACGACGTCCCACAGGGTCATTATTGTCACCGATGTCCCACTGGGTGTGAGTTTTCCTTGCCCTTATATGGGCCTACCGAGGATGTCGTAGTGGTTTGTGCAGCGCTTTGAGACACTAGTGATTTAGGGCTATATAAGTAAACATTGATTGATTGATTGATATGGAATAAATGTGAGTCTTACTAGATACAGTTGTTTTTCTATGGTTTGCAAATACAAAATTTAGGTTTTATTCAATATGAATGTATACTGTAACACTCAATATGAAAGTTATGTAAACATAATTCCTAGACCACACATGAAAGATGACTAATAATTTCTGAAATAATGCATCTTTGGGAGTTTTACTCGAAACATATGCTTTTTTAAATGTTGCAAATGCAATTTTTTTTTTTACTCAATATGACTATAATGTTCTTTGAATCCTGAGATAATGCGAAAAAGCAATAAAAATGTTTTCACACATAACCTCTAAACAACACATGCAAAATGGCTAATAATGCCTAGAGATATGTATTTTCGTTAGTTGTTCTAGAAAAATGATCTTTTGTAAGGTTTACAAAGACACAAGATAGATTTTTTATTCAATATAACAGTACCTTTTTATTCAACATAACAGTACCTTTCATAATAAATATGAAAGGTTTATAATCATAACTCCAAAACCAAACATGAAATCTCTCTAAAAAAGCCTTTAATATTGAATTCATGTGAGTTTTACCAGAATGAGGTATTTTGGAAAGAATCACAACTACAAAAATTAGGTTTTACTGGCCTCATATTGGTCACACTCAAAATTGCAGTTTTCGAAACATAACTCCTAAAATATATATGCAAGATGTCCAATAATGCCTGAAGAAATGTATCTTTGAGAGTTTTCCTGAAAATCAAAACATTTGGTAAGGTTTGCAAAAACAAAAAGTAACTTTTTACTAAATTTGACAGTAATGTACTTCGAATCCTGAGATAATGCGAAAAAAGCAATAAAAATGTATTCCAACATAATTTCTAAACAACACATGCAAAATGGCTAATAATGCCTAGAGATACGTATTTTCGTTAGTTGTACTAGAAAAATTATATTTTGTAGGGTTTGCAAAGACACAGGTTAGTTTTTTTTTTATTCAATCCAAACGAGCACAATGTCTAAAAAGGCCTGTGATATTTACTACGTGTGAGTTTCACTAGATACAGTTGTTTTTCTATGGTTTGTAAATATAAAAATGAGGTTTTACTCAATATGACTGTATACTGTAACACTCAATATGACAGTTATGTAAACATAACTCCTACACCACACATGAAAAATGGCTTATAATGCCTGAAATAATGCATCTTTGGGAGTTTTACTCGAAACATATGCTTTTTTAAATCTTGCAAATGCAAAAAGTAGTTTTTTACTCAATATGACTGTAATGTTCTTAGAATCCTGAGGTAATGCAAAAAAAGCAATAAAAATGTATTCAAACATAACTTCTAAACAACACATGCAAAATGGCTAATAATGCCTAGACATATGTATTTTCGTTAGTTGTACAAGAAAAAATATCTTTTGTAAGGTTTGCAAAGACACAATTTAGTTTTTTTATTCAATATAACAGTATAACTGTCATACTAAATATGAAAGGTTTATAATCATAACTCCAAAACCAAACATGAAATTTCTCTAAAAAAAAGCCTGTTATATTGAATTTATGTGAGTTTTACCAGAATCAGGTAATTTGGAAAGAATCACAACGACAAAAATTAGGTTTTACTGGCCTCATATTGGTCACACTCAAAATGACAGTTTTCGAAATATAACTCCAAAAATATATATGCAAGATGTCCAATAATGCCTGAAGAAATGTATCTTTGAGAGTTTTCCTGAAAATCAAAACATTTGGTAAGGTTTGCAAAAACAAAGAGTATTTTTTTTACTAAATTTGACGGTAATGTACTTAGAATCCTGAGATAATGCGAAAAAAGCAATAAAAATGTATTCCAACATAATTTCTAAACAACAAATCCAAAATGGCTAATAATTCCTAGAGATACATATTTTCGTTAGTTGTACTAGAACAATGATATTTTGTAAGGTTTGCAAAGACACGGGTTAGTTTTTTTTATTCAATATAACAGTATAACTCATACTAAATATGAAATGTTTATAATCATAACTCCAAACCAAACATGAAATTTCCCTAAAAAAAAGCCTGTACTATTGAATGTATGTGAGTTTTACCAGAATAGGTATTTCGGAAAGAATCACAACTACAAAAATTGGGTTTTACTGGGTTCATATTTGTCACACTCAAAATGACAATTTTGAAACATAACTCCAAAAGTAAAAATGCAAAATGTCTAATAATGCCAAAAGAAATGTATCTTTGAGAGTTTTCCTGGAAAAAATTTTTTGTTAAGGTTTGCAATAACAAGAAGTAATTTTGTTTACTACTTTTGACAGTAATGTACTTAGAATCCTGAGATAATGCGAAAAAAGCAATAAAAATGTATTGCAACATAATTCCTAATCCAAACGTACTAGATGTCTAAAAATGCCTGTGATATTGAATAAATGTGAGTTTTACTAGATACCGTTGTTTTTCTATACTTTGCAAATATAAAAATGAGGTTTTACTCAATATGGCTGTATACTGTAACACTCAATATGACAGTTATTCAAACATAACTCCTACACCAAACATGAAAAATGGCTAATAATGCCTGAAATAATGCATCTTTGGGAGCTTTACTCGAAACATATGCTTTTTAAAATCTTGCTAATGCAAAAAGTAGTTTTTTACTCAATATGACTATAATGTTCTTAGAATCCTGAGATAATGCGAAAAAAGCAATAAAAATGTATTCAAACATAACTTCTAAACACCACATGCAAAATAGCTAATAATGCCTAGAGATATGTATTTTCGTTACATGTACTAGAAAAATGATCTTTTGTAAGGTTTGCAAAGACACAAGTTAGTTTTTTTAATTCAATATAACAGTATAACTTTCGTACTAAATATGAAATGCTTATAATCAGAACTCCAAAACCAAACATGAAATTTCTCTAAAAAGGTCTGTAATATTGAATTCATGTGAGTTTTACCAGAATCAGGTATTGTGGAAAGAATCACAACTACAAAAATTAGGTTTTACTGGCCTCATATTGGTCACACTCAAAATGACAATTTCGAAACATAACTCCAAAAATATTTATGCAAGATGTCCAATAATGCCTGAAGAAATGTATCTTTGAGAGTTCTCCTGAAAATAAAAACATTTGGTAAGGTTTGCAAAAACAAAAAGTAATTTTTTGCTAATTTTTACAGTAATGTACTTAGAATCCTGAGATAATGCGAAAAAAGCAATAAAAATGTATTCCAACATAATTCCTAATCCAAACGAGCAAAATGTCTAAAAAGGCCTGTTATATTGAATACGTGTGAGTTTCACTGGATACAGTTGTTTATCTATGGTTTGCAAATATAAAAATGAGGTTTTACTCAATATGACAGTTATTTAAACATAACTCCTACACCACACTTGAAAAATGGCTAATAATGCCTGAAATAATGCATCTTTGAGAGTTTTACTCGGAACATATGCTTTTTTAAATCTTGCAAATGCAAAAAGTATTTGTTTACTCAATTTGTCTGTAATGTTCTTAGAATCCTGAGATAATGCGAAAAAAGCAATAAACATGTATTCAAACATAACTTCTTAACAACACATGCAAAATGGCTAATAATGCCTAGACATATGTATTTTCATTAGTTGTACAAGAAAAATATATTTTGTAAGGTTTGCAAAGACACAAATTAGTTTTTTATTCAATATAACAGTATAACTGTCATACTAAATATGAAAGTTTTTAAATCATAACTCCAAAACCAAACATGATTTTCATCTAAAAAAGCCTGTACTATTGAATTTATGTGAGTTTTACCAGAATCAGGTATTTTGGAAAGGTTCACAAATAAAAAAAATAGGTTTTACTGGCCTCATATTGGTCACACTCAAAATGACAATTTTGAAATATAACTCCAAAAGTAGAAATGCAAAATGTCTAATAATGCCTGAAGAAATGTATCTTTGAGAGTTTTCCTGAAAATCAAAACATTTGGTAAGGTTTGCAAAAACAAAAGTAATTTTTCTACTAAGTTTGACCGTAATGTACTTAGAATCCTGAGATAATGCGAAAAAAGCAATAAAAATGTATTCCAACATAATTCCCAATCCAAACGAGCAAAATGTCTAAAAAGGCCTGTGATATTGAATACGTGTGAGTTTCACTGGATACAGTTGTTTTTCTATGGTTTGCACATCCAAAATTTAGGTTTTACTCAATATGACTGTATACTGTAACACTCAATATGACAGTTATTTAAACATAACTCCTACACCACACATGAAAAATGGCTTATAATGCCTGAAATAATGCATCTTTGGGAGTTTTACTCGAAACATATGCTTTTTTAAATCTTGCAAATGCAAAAAGTAGTTTTTTACTCAATATGACTATAATGTTCTTAGAATCCTGAGGTAATGCAAAAAAAGCAATAAAAATGTATTCAAACATAACTTCTAAACAACTAATGCAAAATGGCTAATAATGCCTAGACATATGTATTTTCGTTAGTTGTACAAGAAAAATGATCTTTTGTAAGGTTTGCAAATACACAAATTAGTTTTTTATTCAATATAACAGTATAACTGTCATACAAAATATGAAAGGTTTATAATCATAACTCCAAAACCAAGCATGAAATTTCTCTAAAAAAAAAGCCTGTAATATTAAATTCATGTGATTTTTACCAGAATCAGGTATTTTAGGAAAGAATCACAACTACAAAAATTAGGGTTTACTGGCCTCATATTGGTCACACTCAAAATGACAATTTTGAAACATAACTCCAAAAGTAGAAATGCAAAATGTCTAATTATGCCTGAAGAAATGTATCTTTGAGAGTTTTTCTGGAAAAAAAACATTTGGTAAGGATTGCAAAAACAAAAAGTAATTTTTTACTAAATTTGACAGTAATGTACTTGGAATCCTGAGATAATGCAAAAAAAGCAATAAAAACGTATTCCAACATAATTCCTAATCCAAAAGAGCAAAATGTCTAAAAAGGACTTTGATATTGAATACGTGTGAGTTTCACTGGATATCTTTCATGAACATTTCTGTAAATATAATGTTTTTGATCATTAGTTGGTTTACAATGTTTGCCTGAAGAAATGTATCCTTGTAAGTTATACTGGAAAAAAATTTTTTTGTTAGGTTTGCAAAAACAAAAAGAAATGTTTTACACAATTTGACAGTAATGTTCTTAAAATTGTGAGATAATGCAAAAAGAGCAATAAAAATGTATTCCAACATAATTCCTAATCCTAACGTCCAAATTGTCTAAAAATGCCTTTAATATTGAATCCATGTGAGTTTTACTAGATACAGTTGCTTTTTATGGTTTGCAAATACAAAAATTAGGTTTCACTAAATATGACTGTATACTGTAACACTCAATATGACAGTTATTTAAATATAACTCCTACACCACACATGAAAAATGGCTAATAATGCCTGAAATGATGCATCTTTGGGAGTTTTACTCGAAACGATTGCTTTTTTAAATCTTTGCAATGCAAAAAAATAGTTGTTTTACTCAATATGACAATAATAATCTTAGAATCCTGAGATAATGCGAAAAAAGCAATAAAAATGTTTTCAAACACAACTTTTAAACAACACATGCAAAACGGCTATTAATGCCTAGAGATTTGTATCTTTGTTAGTTGTAGCAAAAAATTATCTTTTGTAGGGTTCACTGTAAAAAAAAAAATCTGATTTTTATGGTTAGTTTACTCTAAATTTCTACTGTGATTTTTCAATTTTTTTAAATAGGTTATAAAACTGTAGAATTGAAGACATTATCTGTAAATAAACAAACCACCTGTTATTTTAAGTAATATGCCATTAATGAAAAACTATGTATATTCCTATTTTTTTACAGAAAAATACCAAATTAATTATACATATTATTTTGTTTTCTCAAATTACTTTCAACTTCATGTAAAATTACAGTAATTAACTTTAATTAAATATGTAGCTTGTTATATAAAAGTATTTGTCCATACTAACAATCTAACAGTTTTATATGTAATTTTAAGGTAAATCTAATTTTTTTAATATGTATGTGTATTTTCACATTGAAGTCGAAAAATATATGCAGCCTCTTATTAAAGGTTTATGCCCAAACTAACAATTACATTTTATTCCCCGTAATATGACATACATGAGTGACTGCAAGACATACTTAATATACAGTCAACAGCCTTACAGATCACACTGACGGTGGCCATACAAACAACTTTAACAATGTTACAAATATGCGCCACACTGTGGAGCCACATCAAACAAGAATGACAAACACATTTCAGGAGAACATCTTCACCGTAACAGAACATTAACACAACAGAGAATTACATGTGTTACAATATACACCCCCACCACCTAACCCCGCCCACCTCAACCAACGCACGGAGGGGGGCGGTGATGTTTTGGGGCGCAGAGTTGGGTGGGAGCAGGGGTGTAGCCCGGAAGAGTCAGCGCTGCATGGGCTTGTGGGTATTTGTTATGTTGTGTTTATGTTTTATTACAGTGAAGATGTTTTCCTGAAATGTGTTTATCATTCTTGTTCGATGTGGGTTCACAGTGTGGTGCGTATTTGTAACAGTGTTAAAGTTTTTTCTACAGCCACCGTCAGTGTGACCTGTGTGGCTGTTGACCAAATATATCTTGCAGTCACTGTCATATGCACAGCAGTACATTTGGCACGCTGATGATTTGGTGAATGAGTGTACAAAAAACCCACCATATTCCCCCGGCCTAACTTTGAGTCAATCCTATATGAGGGCCAGTGAAATTCTCGCGGTGAAATGATGGGATTGGTAAGTATGTTGCTAGGTTGGGATAGCGATTCATGCAAGGTTAACCCACTTTGCATCAATTTCCTGCATCCAGTGGCCCCCTGGTCAAGTGATTGAGATATCCCTCATCCTAACAATTCAGAAAAAATCTGTTTAACAAAGGTATTTTTCTGTGGAACCACCAGCATTGTCACTCCACTAAAGGTGGTTGATCGTAATAATTTGGATAAACTCTGAAGAATAAAGGTATTTTTCTGCAGAACTGGTTTCATGGTCACTTTATGAAAGGTGGTTGATTTTAATAATTTAGTAAAAATCTGTTAAATTACGATATTTCTCCCCAAAACGTTTCATGAAAATTTCTGTAAATATAATGTTTTTGATCATTATTTGGTTTACAATGTTTTCCTTTAAATTTATGGTTTTTGTTTGGTAGCCGTAGCTGCCAGTAAATGAACATTTTTTTACAGAATTTATTTTTACAGTGTTTGCAAAGATACAAGTTTTTTTTTAATTCAATATAACAGTATAACTGTCATAATACATATGAAAGGTTCATGAACATAACTCCAAAACCAAACATGAAATCTGTCTAAAAAAGCCTGTCATATTGACTTTATGTGAGTTTTACCTGAATTAGGTATTTTGGAAAGGTTCACAAATACAAAAATGTGGTTTTACTGGCCTCACATTGGTCACACTCAATAAGACAGTTTTTGAACCATATCTCCAAAAATACACATGCAAAATTACAAAAAAATGCCTGAAGAAATGTATCATTGTGAGTTTTCCTGGAAAAAAAACCTTTTGTAAGGTTTGTAAAAACAAAAATACATTTTTTACCCAATTTGACGGTAATGTACTTAAAATCCTGAGATAATGCAAAAAGAGAAATAAAAATGTATTCCAACATAATTCCGAATCCAAACGTGCAAATTGTCTAAAAATGCCTGTGATATTGAATCCATGTGAGTTTTATTAAAAAGTTTTGCTTTTCTAGGGTTTGCAAATACAAAAATTAGGTTTTACTCAATATGACTGTATACTGTAACACTCAATATGACAGTTATTTAAACATAACTCCTACACCACACATGAAAAATGGCTAATAATGCCTGAAATAATGCATCTTTGGGAGTTTTACTCGAGACGATTGCTTTTTTAAATCTTTGCAATGCAAAAAGTAGTTGTTTTACTCAATATGACAATAATGTTCTAAGAATCCTGAGATAATGCGAAAAAAGCAATAAAAATGTTTTCAAACACAACTTTTAAACAATACATGCAAAACGGCTAATGATGCCTAGAGATGTGTATCTTTGTTGTATCAAAAAAACATCTTTTGTAGGGTTCACTGTAAAACAAAAAATTAGATTTTTAAATAAATGAATAAATAAATGGGTTGTACTTATATAGCGCTTTTCTACCTTCAAGGTACTCAAAGCGCTTTGACACTACTTCCACATTTACCCATTCACACACACATTCACACACTGATGGAGGGAGCTGCCATGCAAGGCGCCAACCAGCACCCATCAGGAGCAAGGGTGAAGTGTCTTTCTCAGGACACAACTGACGTGACGAGGTTGGTACTAGGTGGGAATTGAACCAGGGACGCTCGGGTTGCGCACGGGCACTCTCCCCACTGCGCCACGCCGTCCCTTTTTTTATGGTTAGTTTACTCTAAATTTCTACTGTAATTTTTCATTTTTTTTAAATAGGTTATAAAACTGTAGAATTGAAGACATTATCTGTAAATAAACAAACCACCTGTTATTTTAAGTAATATGCCATTAATGACAATCTATGTATATTCCTAATTTTTTTACAGAAAAATACCAAATTAATTATACATATTATTTTCTGTTTTCTCAAATTACTTTCAATTTCATGTAAAATTACAGCAATTATTTTTAATTAAATATGTAACTTGTTATATAAAAGTATTTGTCCATACTAACAATCAAACAGTTTTATATGTAATTTTAAGGTAAATCAAATTTTTTTAAGATTTATGTGTATTTTCACATTGAAGTCGAAAAATATGTGTAGCCTCTCATAAAAGGTTTATGCTCAAACTGTAATATGACATACATGAAATACTGCTAGACATTCTTAATCAACAGTCAACAGCCATAGAGATCACACTGACGGTGGCCGTACAAACAACTTTAACAATGTTACAAATATGCGCCACACTGTGGAGCAACATCAAACAAGAATGACAAACACATTTCAGGAGAACATCGTCACCGTAACACAACATTAACACAACAGAAACAATACCTAGAATTCCATGTGTTACAATATACACCCCCACTACCTAACCTCGCCCACCTCAACCAACGTACGGAGGGGGGCGGTGATGTTTTGGGGTGCGGGGTTCAGAGTCAGCGCTGCATGCGCTTCTGGGTATTTGTTATGTTGTTTTTATGTTTTATTACACTGAGGATGTTTTCCTGAAATGTGTTTATCATTCTTGTTCGATGTGGTTTCACAGTGTGGTGCATATTTGTAACAGTGTTAAAGTTGTTTGTACAGCCACCGTCACTGTGACCTGTGTGGCTGTTGACCAAGTATATCTTGCAGTCCCTTTTCATATGCACAACAAAACCGTGCACATCACATGCCTCAATTGGCACGCTGGTGATTTGGTTAATGAGCGTTCAAAAACACCCACCACGGTACTACGTGTCATATTCGCCCGGTCAAGCTTTGAGTCAACCCTACGTGAGGGTCAGTGAAATTCTCGCGGTGGAGTGGTAAGTATGTTGCTAGGGTGGGATAGCCATTCATGCAAGGTTAACCTATTTTGTATCAATTTCCTGCATCCAGTGGCCCCCTGGTTAAGTGCATGAGACACCCCTGATCCTAACAATTCAGAAAAAAATATGTTAAACAATGGTAGTTTTCTGTGGAACCGCCAGCATTGTCACTTCACTAAAGGTGGTTGATAGTAATAATTTGGAAAAACTCTGAAGAATAAAGGTATTTTTCTGCAGAACTGTTTGCATCGTCACTTTATTAAAGGTGGTTGATCTTAATAATTTAGTAAAAATCTGTAAAATTACGATATGTCTCCCCACAACGTTTCATGAAAATTTCTGTAAATATAATATTTTTGATCATTATTTGGTTTACAATGTTTTACTTTAATTTTATGGTTTTTGTTTGGCAGCCGTAGCTGCCAGTAAATGACCGTCTTTTTTACAGAATTTATTTTTACAGTGTTTGCAAAGGTACAATTTTTTTTTTATTCAATATAACAGTATAACTGTCATACTAAATATGAAAGGTTCATAAACATAACTCCAAAACCAAACATGAAATCCGTCTAAAAAAGCCTGTAATATTGACTTTCTGTGAGTTTTACCTGAATTAGGTATTTTGGAAAGGTTCACAAATACAAACATTTGGTTTTACTGGCCTCACATTGGTCACACTCAATAAGACAGTTTTTGAACCATATCTCCAAAAATACACATGCAAAATTACAAAAAAATGCCTGAAGAAATGTATCATTGTGAGTTTTCCTGGAAAAAAAACATTCTGTAAAGTGTGCAAAAACAAAAAGAAATGTTTTACCCAATTTGACAGTAATGTACTTAAAATCCTGAGATAATGCAAAAAGAGCAATACAAATGTATTCTCTGGGTTGTAATTGTATAGTGCTTTTCTACCTTCAAGGTACTCAAAGCGCTTTGACACTACTACATTTACCCATTCACACACAATTTCACACACTGATGGAGGGAGCTGCCATGCAAGGCGCTAACCAGCACCCATAAGGAACAAGGGTGAAGTGTTCAGGACACAACGAACTTGACGAGGTTGGTACTAGGTGGGGATTGAACCAGCGTACCGCGGATTGCGCACGGCCACTCTTCCACTGCGCCACGCCGTCCCTATTCCAACATAATTCCTAATCCAAACGTGGAAAATGTCTAAAAATGGCTGTGATATTAAATAAATGTGAGTTTTACTAGATACAGTTGTTCTTCTATGGTTTGCAAATACAAAATTCAGGTTTTACTCAATATGGATGTATACTGTAACACTCAATATGACAGTTATTTAAACATAACTCCTACACCACACATGAAAAATGGTTTATAATGCCTGAAATAATGCATCTTTGGGAGTTAAACTCGGAACATATGCTTTTTTAAAACTTGAAAATGCAAAAAGTAGTTTTTTACTCAATATGACTATAATGTTCTTAGAATCGTGAGATAATGCAAAAAAAGCAATAAAAATGTATTCAAACATAACTTCCAAACAACACATGCAAAATGGCTAATAATGCCTAGAGATATGTATTTTCGTTAGTTGTACAAGAAAAAATATCTTTTGTAAGGTTTGCAAAGACACAAGTTAGTTTTTTTATTCAATATAACAGTAACTGCCATACTAAATATGAAAAGTTAATAATCATAACTCCAAAACCACACATGAAATTTCTCTAAAAAAGCCTGTAATATTGAATTTATGTGAGTTTTACCGGAATCAGGTATTTTGGAAAGGTTCACAAATACAAAAATCGGGCTTTACTGGCCTCATATTTGTCAAACTCAAAATTTCAGTTTTTGAAACATAACTCCAAAAATACACATGCAAAATGTCTAATAATGCCTGAAGAAATGCATCTTTGAGAGTTTTCCTGAAAAAACACATTTGGTAGGGTTTGTAAAAAGAAAAAGTATTTTTTTTACTTTAATTTGACAGTAATGTACTTAGAATCCTGAGATAATGCGAAAAAAGCAATAAAAATGTGTTCCATCATAATTCCTAATCCAAACGTGCAAATTGTCTAGAAATGCCTGTAATATTGTATACATGTTAGTTTTACTAGATACAGTTGTTTTTCTATGGTTTGCAAATACACAAATGAGGTTTTACTCAATATAACTGTATACTGTAACACTCAATATGACAGTTATTTAAACATAACTCCTACACCAGACATGAAAAATGGCTAATAATGCCTGAAATAATGCATCTTTTGGAGTTTTATTCAAAACAAATGATTTTTTAAATCTTGCAAATGCAAAAAGTCGTTTTTTTACGCAATATGACTATAATAGTGTTACAATCCTGAAATAATTCGAAAAAAGCAATAAAAATGTATTCAAACATAACTTCTAAACAACACATGCAAAATGGCTAATAATGCCTAGAGATATGTATTTTTGTTAGTTGTACTACAAAAATGATCTTTTGTGAGGTTCACAAAGACAAAAGTTAGTTTTTGTATTCAATATAACAGTACTAAATATGAAAGGTTTATAATCATAACTCCAAAACCAAACATGAAATGTGTCTTAAAAAGCTTGTAATATTGAATTTATGTGAGTTTTACCGGAATAAGGTATTTTGGAAAGGTTCACAAAAACAAAAATCAGGTTTTACTGGCATAATATTTGTCAAACTCAAAATTTCAGTTTTTGAAACATAACTCCAAAAATACACATGCAAAATATCTAATAATGCCTGAAGAAATGCATCTTTGAGAGTTTTCTTGAAAAAACCCATTTGGTAGGGTTTGCATAAACAAAAAGTATTTTTTTTTACTCAATTTGACAGTAATGTACTTAGATTCCTGAGATAATGCGAAAAAAGCAATAAAAATGTATTCCAACATGATTCCTAATCCAAACGTACAAATTGTCTAAAAATGCCTGTAATATTGAATACTTGTGAGTTTTACTAGATACAGTTGTTTTTCTATGGTTTGCAAATACAACAATTAGGTTTTACTCAATATGACTGTATATTGTAATACTCAATATGACAGTTATTTAAACATAACTCCTACACCACACATGAAAAATGGCTAATAATGCCTGAAATAATGCATCTTTTGAAGTTTTATTCGAAACATGTGCTTTTTTAAATCTTGCAAATGCAAAAAGTATTTTTTACTCAATATGACTATAATAGTCTTACAATCCTGAGATAATGCGAAAAAAGCAATAAAAATGTATTCAAAAATAACTTCTAAACAACACATGCAAAATGGCTAATAATGCCTAGAAATATGTATTTTTGTTAGTTGTACTACAAAAATGATCTTTTGTGAGGTTCACAAAGACACAAGTTAGTTTTTTATTCAATATAACAGTATAACTGTCATATTAAATATGAAAGGTTTATAATCTTAACTCCAAAACCAAACATGAAATTTGTCTAAAAAAGCCTGTAATATTGAACTTATGTGAGTTTTACCGGAATCAGGTATTTTGGAAAGGTTCACAAATCCAAAAATCAGGTTTAACTGGCCTCATATTGGTCAAACTCAAAATGTCAGTTTTTTAAACATAACTCCAAAAATATACATGCAAAATGTCTAAATAATGCCTGAAAAATAGCATCTTAGAGAGTTTTCCTGAAAAAAAAAACATTTGGTAGGGTTTGCAAAAACAAAAAGTAATGTTTTACTCAATTTGACAGTAATGTACTTAGAATCCTGAGATAATGCGAAAAAAGCAATAAAAATTTATTCCAACATGATTCCTAATCCAAACGTACAAATTGTCTAAAAATGCCTGTAATATTGAATACATGTGAGTTTTACTAGATATAGTTGTTTTTCTATGGTTTGCAAATACAAACATGAGGTATTACTCAATATGACTGTATACTGTAACACTCAATATGACAGTTATTTAAACATAACTCCTACACCACACATGAAAAATGGCTAATAATGCCTAAAATAATGCATCTTTGGGAGTTTTATTCTAAACATATGCTTTTTTCAATCTTGCAAATGCTAAAAGGAGTTTTTTACTCAATATGACTATAATAGTCTTACAATCCTGAGATAATGCGAAAAAAGCAATAAAAATGTACTCAAACATAACTTCTAAACAACACATGCAAAATGGCTATTAATGCCTAGAGATATGTATTTTTGTTAGTTGTACTACAAAAATGATATTTTGTGAGGTTCACAAAGACACAAGTTAGTTTTTTATTCAATATAACAGTATAACTGTCATACTAAATATGAAAGGTTTATAATCATAACTCCAAAACCAAACATGAAATGTGTCTAAAAAAGCCTGTAATATTGAATTTATGTGAGTTTTACCGGAATCAGGTATTTTGGAAAGGTTCACAAATACAAAAATCAGGTTTTACTGGCCTCATATTGGTCAAACTCAAAATGTCAGTTTTTTAAACATAACTCCAAAAATACACATGCAAAATGTCTAATAATGCCTGAAGGAATGCATCTTTGAGAGTTTTCCTGAAAAAAAAATATTTGGTAGGGTATGCAAAAACAAAAAGTAATTTTTTTACTCAATTTGACAGTAATGTACTTAGAATCCTGAGATAATGCGAAAAAAGCAATAAAAATTTATTCCAACATGATTCCTAATCCAAACGTACAAATTGTCTAAAAATGCCTGTAATATTGAATACATGTGAGTTTTACTAGATACAGTTGTTTTTCTATGGTTTGCAAATACAAACATGAGGTATTACTCAATATGACTGTATACTGTAACACTCAATATGACAGTTATTTAAACATAACTCCTACACCACACATGAAAAATGGCTAATAATGCCTAAAATAATGCATCTTTGGGAGTTTTATTCTAAACATATGCTTTTTTCAATCTTGCAAATGCTAAAAGGAGTTTTTTACTCAATATGACTATAATAGTCTTACAATCCTGAGATAATGCGAAAAAAGCAATAAAAATGTACTCAAACATAACTTCTAAACAACACATGCAAAATGGCTATTAATGCCTAGAGATATGTATTTTTGTTAGTTGTACTACAAAAATGATATTTTGTGAGGTTCACAAAGACACAAGTTAGTTTTTTATTCAATATAACAGTATAACTGTCATACTAAATATGAAAGGTTTATAATCATAACTCCAAAACCAAACATGAAATGTGTCTAAAAAAGCCTGTAATATTGAATTTATGTGAGTTTTACCGGAATCAGGTATTTTGGAAAGGTTCACAAATACAAAAATCAGGTTTTACTGGCCTCATATTGGTCAAACTCAAAATGTCAGTTTTTTAAACATAACTCCAAAAATATACATGCAAAATGTCTAATAATGCCTGAAAACTTGCATCACATGTATTCAATATTACAGGCATTTTTAGACAATTTGTAAGTTTGGATTAGGAATCATGTTGGAATACATTTTTATTGCTTTTTTCGCATTATCTCAGGACTGTAAGACTTTTATAGTCATATTGAGTAAAAAACTCCTTTTTGCATTTGCAAGATTTAAAAAAGCATATGTTTCGAATAAAACTCCAAAAGATGCATTATTTCAGGCATTATTAGCCATTTTTCATGTGTGGTGTAGGAGTTATGTTTAAATAACTGTCATATTGAGTGTTACAGTATACAGTCATATTCAGTAAAACCTAATTTTTGTATTTGCAAACCATAGAAAAACAACTGTATCTAGGAAAATTCACATGTATTCAATATCACAGGCATTTTTAGACATTTTCCACGTTTGGATTAGGAATTATGTTGGAATACATTTTTATTGCTTTTTTCGCATTATCTCAGGATTCTAAGTACATTACTGTCAAATTGAGTAAAACATTACTTTTTGTTTTTGCAAACCCTACCAAATGTTTTTTTTTTTCAGGAAAACTCTCTAAGATGCTATTTTTCAGGCATTCTTAGACATTTTGCATGTATATTTTTGGAGTTATGTTTAAAAAACTGACATTTTGAGTTCGACCAATATGAGGCCAGTAAAACCTGATTTTTGTATTTGTGAACCTTTCCAAAATACCTAATTCCGTTAAAACTCACATAAATTCAATATTACAGGCTTTTTTAGACAAATTTCATGTTTGGTTTTGGAGTTATGATTATAAACCTTTCATATTTAGTATGACAGTTATACTGTTATATTGAATAAAAAACTAACTTGTGTCTTTGTGAACCTCACAAAAGATCATTTTTCTAGTACAACTAACAAAAATACATACCTCTAGGCATTATTAGCCATTTTGCATGTGTTGTTTAGAAGTTATGTTTGAATACATTTTTATTGCTTTTTTCGCATTATCTCAGGACTGTAAGACTTTTATAGTCATATTGAGTAAAAAACTCATTTTTGCATTTGCAAGATTTAAAAAAAGCATATGTTTCGAATAAAACTCCAAAAGATGCATTATTTCAGGCATTATTAGCCATTTTTCATGTGTGGTGTAGGAGTTATGTTTAAATAACTGTCATATTGAGTGTTACAGTATACAGTCATATTCAGTAAAACCTAATTTTTGTATTTGCAAACTATAGAAAAACAACTGTATCTAGGAAAACTCACATGTATTCAATATCACAGGCATTTTTATACAATTTGCACGTTTGGATTAGGAATTATGTTGGAATACATTTTTATTACTTTTTTCGCATTATCTCAGGATTCTAAGTACAATACTCTCAAATTGAGTAAAACATTACTTTTTGTTTTTGCAAACCCTACCAGGAAAACTTTCTAGATGCATTTTTTTAGGCATTATTAGACATTTTGCATGTATATTTTTGGAGTTATGTTTCAAAAACTGACATTTTGAGTTTGACCAATATGAGGCCAGTAAAACCTGATTTTTCTATTTGTGAACCTTTCCAAAATACCTGATTCCGGTAAAACTCACATGCATTCATTATTACAGGCTTTTTTAGACAAATTTCATGTTTGGTTTTGGAGTTATGATTATAAAGCTTTCATATTTAGTATGAACAGTTATATCAATCAATCAATCAATGTTTACTTATATTGCCCTAAATCACTAGTGTCTCAAAGGGCTGCACAAACCACCACGACATCCTCGGTAGGCCCACATAAGGGCAAGGAAAACTCACACCCAGTGGGACATCGGTGACAATAATGACCCAGTGGGACGTCGGTGACAATGATGACTATGAGAACCTTAGAGAGGTGGAAAGCAATGGATGTCGAGCGGGTCTAACATGATACTGTGAAAGTTCAATCCACAATGGATCCAACACAGTCGCGAGAGTCCAGTCCAAAGCGGATCCAACACAGCAGCGAGAGTCCCGTTCACAGCGGAGCCAGCAGGAAACCATCCCAAGCGGAGGCGGATCAGCATCGCAGAGATGTCCCCAGCCGATACACAGGCAAGCAGTACATGGCCACCGGATCGGACCGGACCCCCTCCACAAGGGAGAGTGGGACATAGAAGAAAAAGAAAAGAAACGGCAGATCAACTGGTCTAAAAAGGGAGTCTATTTAAAGGCTAGAGTATACAAATGAGTTTTAAGGTGAGACTTAAATGCTTCTACTGAGGTGGCATCTCGAACTGTTATCGGGAGGGCATTCCAGAGTACTGGAGCCCGAACGGAAAACGCTCTATAGCCCGCAGACTTTTTTTGGGCTTTGGGAATCACTAACAAGCCGGAGTCCTTTGAACGCAGATTTCTTGCCGGGACATATGGTACAATACAATCGGCAAGATAGGATGGAGCTAGACCGTCTAGTATTTTATAAGTAAGTAGTAAAACCTTAAAGTCACATCTTACGTGCACAGGAAACCAGTGCAGGTGAGCCAGTACAGGCGTAATATGATCAAACTTTCTTGTTCTTGTCAAAAGTCTAGCAGCCGCATTTTATACCAACTGTAATCTTTTAATGCTAGACATGGGGAGACCCGAAAATAATACGTTACAGTAGTCGAGGCGAGACGTAACAAACGCATGGATAATGATCTCAGCGTCTTTAGTGGACAGAATGGAGCGAATTTTAGCGATATTACGGATATGAAAGAAGGCCGTTTTAATAACGCTTTTAATGTGTGCCTCAAAGGAGAGAGTTGGGTCGAAGATAATACCCAGATTCTTTACCGTGTCGCCTTGTTTAATTGTTTGGTTGTCAAATGTTAGAGTTGTATTATTAAATAGAGTTCGGTGTCTAGCAGGACCGATAATCAGCATTTCCGTTTTTTTGGCGTTGAGTTGCAAAAAGTTAGCGGACATCCATTGTTTAATTTCATTAAGACACGCCTCCAACTGACTACAATCCGGCATGTTGGTCAGCTTTAGGGGCATGTAGAGTTGGGTGTCATCAGCATAACAGTGAAAGCTAATACCGTATTTGCGTATGATGTCACCTAGCGGCAGCATGTAGATGCTGAAGAGTGCAGGGCCAAGGACCGAACCCTAGGGAACTCCACACGTTACCTTAACGTAGTCCGAGGTCACATTGTTATGGGAGACACACTGCATCCTATCAGTAAGATAAGAGTTAAACCAAGACAGGGCTAAGTCTGACATACCAATTCGTGTTTTGATACGTTCTAATAAAATATTATGATCGACGGTATCGAAAGCAGCGCTAAGATCGAGGAGCAGCAACATAGATGACGCATCAGAATCCATCGTTAGCAATAGATCATTAGTCATTTTTGCGAGGGCTGTCTCCGTGGAGTGATTTGCCCTGAAACCGGATTGAAAGGTTTCACATAGATTGTTAGACGCTAAGTGTTCATTTAACTGCTCCGCAACAATTTTTTCGAGGATTTTTGAAATAAAGGGAAGGTGAGACACCGGTCGGTAGTTTACCATGAGGTCAGGATCGAGGTTAGGTCTTTTAAGAAGAAGATGAATAACCGCTTTTTTGAATGCTAGGGGAACAGTGCCCGAGGAGAGTGATAAGTTTATAATATTTAGCACTGATGGACCTAATAATACAAAGAGCTCCTTGATCAGTTTCCCAGGAAGAGGGTCAAGTAAACATGTTGTCTGTTTTATTCCATTTACACGTTGTAACAATTCCTCTAATGTTATTTCCTCAAAACGAGAGAAACTATTTTGGAGGGCAGTATCCGCCGTGTATACCATCGTATCAGTGTTAATAGAACCCCGTTGTAGCTGGGACGCATTGTCTTTAATCTCCTTTCTAATGACTTCAATTTTCTTACTAAAGAATTGCATAAAGTCATCAGCTGAGTGGGTTGAGCTACTGGAAGGGGTCCCTTGTTGGGTTAGCGATGCTACCGTACTAAACAAAAATTTAGGATCGTTTTTATTACGGTGGATGAGATTTGAGTAATATTTAGCTTTAGCTAAGGTAAGCATGCGTTTATAAGTTATTAAACCATCACTCCATGCTTGATGGTGCACCTCAAGTTTAGTCGTGCGCCATTTGCGTTCCAGCTTTCTACATAATAATTTCTGAGCTCTAGTTTCTTCTGTAAACCACGGGGTGTGCTTTTTTGGAGCCTTTTTTAACTTTAGCGGTGCTATGTTATCAATGGTTTCGCGCAGGGCGTCGTTAAAGTTGTTAGTGAGGTTATCAATAGAGCCCACATACTTTGGGAATGGTGCCATTACCGAGGGCAGTAGGTCAGCAAGAGTTGTCGTTGTGGCAGCATTAATGTTGCGGCTGCTATAGCAGTTATTATTATTATTAGTTTGACGAACATGCGTCTGAACCTTGAATTTTATAAGGTAATGATCGGACAATACTTTAGTATACGGGAGTATCGTAACTTTGGAAATGGTGATACCCCTGACAAGCACTAGGTCTATCATATTACCGTTGCGATGCGTGGGTTCATTTATTATTTGTGTGAGACCACAGCTATCAATTAAAGTCTGGAGCGCTACGCACGGTGGGTCCGATGGGGTATTCATATGGATATTAAAGTCCCCCATTATGATTATATTATCGGCGTGTGTCACTGGATCAGCAACGAACTCTGAGAATTCATTGATAAAGTCCGAATAGGGCCCTGGGGGGCGGTAGATAACAGCCAGGTGTAGAAGCAGCGGTGTGACAGACCTCATAGTAAGCACCTCAAACGATTTATATTTATTATTTATGTTAGGACTAAGGTTAAAGATTTCGTTGTATATTAGTGCGACCCCCCCACCCCTTTTAAGCGGACGGGCAATATGCGCATGTGTAAAGTTAGGAGGACATGCCTCATTTAGCGCAAAAAAGTCGTTTGGTTTAAGCCAGGTTTCGCTGAGACCGATGACGTTAAGATTGTTGTCTCTGATAATATCATTAACTAATAACGTTTTGGGAGACAATGATCTTATGTTTAAAAAACCTATATTATAGGTAGTGGGCTGTTTCAGGGAATGTTTTATCAAATTATCCGTAGTAGCAATATTGATAATGTTGTGTTTATTATGCCCAGTGCATTCAGTATAATTACGACCATATCTAGGAATTGATACGACAGGAATTTTCCGATTGTTTGATTGTTGCTTTGATAAACTGCACGCATCATGGTTAGCCACCTCAGTAACGGGGATTTTCCGATTGTTTGTTTGTTGCTTTGATAAACTGCACGCATCATAGTTAGCCACCTCAGTAAAACACATGTCCAACTCTGAAACACTCAAAGCAGAAAAAACTTGTTCTAATTTAACTGACTCCTTACCCAGACCAGTAGTCTCGCATTTTCCATCTAAATCCGTCTTCGGGATGGAGGGAAGTGGTGTTCTGTGGTGATTAGCCTTCTGCTTGGTTTTTAGCCCCGCTCGACATCCGCGTTTCCGATCACAACGCTGGCGTCTGCTCCGTAGACGGGCCCCGCTGCTACTAGACTCCCCTGCTTCACAGGCCGCTGGATGTACTGTTATATTGAATAAAAAACTAACTTGTGTCTTTGTGAACCTCACAAAAGATCATTTTTGTAGTACAACTAACAAAAATACATATCTCTAGGCATTATGCAATGCAATGCAATTCAATGCAAAATGGCATTATCATGCCATTTTGCATGTGTTGTTTAGAAGTTATGTTTGAATACATTTTTATTGCTTTTTTCGCATTATCTCAGGATTGTAAGACTATTATAGTCATATTGAGTAAAAAACTACTTTTTGCATTTGCAAGATTTAAAAAAGCATATGTTTCGAATAAAACTCCAAAAGATGCATTATTTCAGGCATTATTAGCCATGTTTCATGTGTGGTGTAGGAGTTATGTTTAAATAACTGTCATATTGAGTGTTACAGTATACAGTCATATTGAGTAAAACCTAATTTTTGTATTTGCAAACCATAGAAAAACAACTGTATCTAGTAAAACTCACATGTATTCAATATTACAGGCATCTTTAGACAATTTGCACGTTTGGATTAGAAATCATGTTGGAATACATTTTTATTGCTATTTTCGCATTATCTCAGGATTCTAAGTACATTACTGTCAAATTGAGTAAAAAAATTACTTTTTGTTTTTGCAAACCCTACCAAATATTTTTTTTCAGGAAAACTCTCAAAGATGCATTCCTTCGGGCATTATTAGACACTTTGCATGTGTATTTTTGGAGTTATGTTTCAAAAACTGAAATTTTGAATATGACCAATATGAGGCCAGTAAAACCTGATTTTTGTATTTGTGAACTTTTCCAAAATGCCTGATTCCGGTGAAACTCACATGAATTCAATATTACAGGCTTTTTTAGAGACATTTCATGTTTGGTTTTGGAGTTATGATTATAAACCTTTCATATTTAGTATGACAGTTATACTGTTATATTGAATAAATAAAACTAACTTGTTTCTTTGTGAACCTCACAAAAGATGATTTTTGTATTACAACTAACAAAAATAAATATCTCTACGCATTATTAGCCATTTTGTATGTGTTGTTTAGAAGTTATGCTTGAATACATTTTTATTGCTTTTTTCGCATTATCTCAGGACTGTAAGACTTTTATAGTCATATTGAGCAAAAAACTCATTTTTGCATTTGCAAGATTTAAAAAAGCAAATGTTTCGAATAAAACTCCAAAAGATGCATTATTTGAGGCATTATTAGCCATTTTTCATGTGTGGTGTAGGAGTTATGTTTAAATAACTGTCATATTGAGTGTTACAGTATACAGTCATATTGAGTAAAACCTAATTTTTGTATTTGCAAACCATAGAAAAACAACTGTATCTAGTAAAACTCACATGTATTCAATATTACAGGCATCTTTAGACAATTTGCACGTTTGGATTAGAAATCTGGTTGGAATAAATTTTTATTGCTCTTTTCGCATTATCTCAGGATTCTAAGTACATTACTGTCAAATTGAGTAAAAAAAATACTTTTTGTTTTTGCAAACCATACCAAATATTTTTTTTCAGGAAAACTCTCAAAGATGCATTCCTTCGGGCATTATTAGACATTTTGCATGTGTATTTTTGGAGTTATGTTTCAAAAACTGACATTTTGAATTTGACCAATATGAGGCCAGTAAAACCTGATTTTTGTATTTGTGAACCTTTCCAAAATGCCTGATTCCGGTAAAACTCACATGAATTCAATATTACAGGCTTTTTTAGACAAATTTCATGTTTAGTTTTGGAGTTAGATTATAAACCTTTCATATTTAGTATGACAGTTTATACTGTTATATTGAATAAAAAAACTAACTTGTTTCTTTGTGAACCTCACAAAAGATATTTTTTCTAGTACAACTAATAAAAATACACATCTTTAGGCATTATTAGCCATTTTGCGTGTGTTGTTTAAAAGTTATGTTTGAATATATTTTTATTGCTTTTTTCGCATTATCTCAGGATTGTAAGACTATTATAGTCATATTGAGTAAAAAACTACTTTTTGCATTAGCAAGATTTAAAAAAGCATATGTTTCGAGTAAAACTCCCAAAGATGCATTATTTCAGGCATTATTAGCCGGTTTTCATGCATGGTGTAGGAGTTATGTTTAAATAACTGTCATATTGTGTTACAGTATACAGTCATATTGAGTAATACCTCATTTTTGTATTTGCAAACCATAGAAAAACAACTGTATCTATTAAAACTCACATGTATTCAATATCACAGGCATTTTTAGACATTTTGCACGTTTGGATTAGGAATTATGTTGGAAGATAAATTTCTTCAGGCATTATTAGACATTTTGCATGTATATTTTTGGAGTTATGTTTCGAAAACTGTCATTTTGAGTGTGACCAATATGAGGCCAGTAAAACCTAATTTCTGTATTTGTGAACCTTTCCAAAATACCTGATTCTGCTAAAACTCACATAAATTCAATATTACAGGCTTTTTTAGAGAAATTTCATGTTTGGTTTTGGAGTTATGATTATTAACTTTTCATATTTAGTATGGCAGTTACTGTTATATTGAATAAAAAAACTAACTTGTGTCTTTGCAAACCTTACAAAAGATAATTTTTCTTGTACAACTAACGAAAATGCATATCTCTAGGCTTATTAGCCATTTTGCATGTGTTGTTTGGAAGTTATGTTTGAATACATTTTTATTGTTTTTTTTTGCATTATCTCACTATTCTAAGAACATTATAGTCATATTGAGTAAAAAACTACTTTTTGCATTAGCAAGATTTAAAAAAGCATATGTTTCGAATAAAACTCCAAAAGATGCATTATTTCAGGCATTATTAGCCATTTTTCATGTGTGGTGTAGGAGTTATGTTTAAATAACTGTCATATTGAGTGTTACAGTATACATCCATATTGAGTAAAACCTGAATTTTGTATTTGCAAACCATAGAAAAACAACTGTATCTAGTAAAACTCACATTTATTTAATATCACAGCCATTTTTAGACATTTTCCACGTTTGGATTAGGAATTACATTGGAACAGGGACGGTGTGGTGCAGTGGAAGAGTGGTCGTGCGCAACCCGCGGGACGCTGGTTCAATCCCCACCTAGTACCAACCTCGTCATTTTCGTTGTGTCTTGAGCAAGGCACTTCACCCTTGTTCCTTATGGGTGCTGGTTAGCGCCTTGCATGGCAGCTCCCTCCATCAGTGTGTGAAATTGTGTGTGATTGGGTAAATGTAGTAGTGTCAAAGCGCTTTGAGTACCTTGAAGGTAGAAAAGCACTATACAATTACAACCCAGAGAATACATTTGTATTGCTCTTTTTGCATTATCTCAGGATTTTAAGTACATTACTGTCAAATTGGGTAAAACATTTCTTTTTGTTTTTGCACACTTTACAGAATGTTTTTTTTACAGTAAAACTCACAATGATACATTTCTTCAGGCATTTTTTTGTAATTTTGCATGTGTATTTTTGGAGATATGGTTCAAAAACTGTCTTATTGAGTGTGACCAATGTTTGGCCAGTAAAACCAAATGTTTGTATTTGTGAACCTTTCCAAAATACCTAATTCAGGTAAAACTCACAGAAAGTCAATATTACAGGCTTTTTTAGACGGATTTCATGTTTGGTTTTGGAGTTATGTTTATGAACCTTTCATATTTAGTATGACAGTTATACTGTTATATTGAATAAAAAAAAAATTGTACCTTTGCAAACACTGTAAAAATAAATGCTGTAAAAAAAACGGTCATTTACTGGCAGCTACGGCTGCCAAACAAAAACCATAAAATTAAAGTAAAACATTGTAAACCAAATAATGATCAAAAACATTATATTTACAGAAATTTTCATGAAACGTTTTGGGGAGAAATATCGTAATTTTACAGATTTTTATTAAATTATTAAGATCAACCACCTTTAATAAAGTGACGATGCAAACAGTTCTGCAGAATAATACCTTTATTCTTCAGAGTTTTTCCAAATTATTACGATCAACCACCTTTAGTGAAGTGACAATGCTGGCGGTTCCACAGAAAACTACCATTGTTTAACATATTTTTTTCTGAATTGTTAGGATCAGGGGTGTCTCATGCACTTAACCAGGGGGCCACTGGATGCAGGAAATTGATACAAAATAGGTTAACCTTGCATGAATGGCTATCCCACCCTAGCAACATACTTACCATTCCACCGCGAGAATTTCACTGACCCTCACGTAGGGTTGACTCAAAGCTTGACCGGGCGAATATGACACATAGCACCGTGGTGGGTGTTTTTGAACGCTCATTAACCAAATCACCAGCGTGCCAATTGAGGCATGTGATGTGCACGGTTTTGTTGTGCATATGAAAAGGGACTGCAAGATATACTTGGTCAACAGCCACACAGGTCACACTGACGGTGGCTGTACAAACAACTTTAACACTGTTACAAATATGCACCACACTGTGAAACCACATCGAACAAGAATGATAAACACATTTCAGGAAAACATCCTCAGTGTAATAAAACATAAAAACAACATAACAAATACCCAGAAGCGCATGCAGCGCTGACTCTGGAACCCGCGCCCCAAAACATCACCGCCCCCCTCCGTACGTTTGTTGAGGTGAGCGAGGTTAGGTAGTGGGGGTGTATATTGTAACACATGGAATTCTAGGTATTGTTTCTGTTGTGTTAATGTTGTGTTACGGTGACGATGTTCTCCTGAAATGTGTTTGTCATTCTTGTTTGATGTTGCTCCACAGTGTGGCGCATATTTGTAACATTGTTAAAGTTGTTTGTACGGCCACCGTCAGTGTGATCTGTATGGCTGTTGACTGTTGATTAAGAATGTCTTGCAGTATTTCATGTATGTCATATTACAGTTTGAGCATAAACCTTTTATAAGAGGCTACACATATTTTTCGACTTCAATGTGAAAATACACATAAATCTTAAAAAAATTTGATTTACCTTAAAATTACATATAAAACTGTTTGATTGTTAGTATGGACAAATACTTTTATATAACAAGTTACATATTTAATTAAAAATAATTACTGTAATTTTACATGAAATTGAAAGTAATTTGAGAAAACAGAAAATAATATGTATAATTAATTTGGTATTTTTCTGTAAAAAAATAGGAATATACATAGATTGTCATTAATGGCATATTACTTAAAATAACAGGCGGTTTGTTTATTTACGGATAATGTCTTCAATGCTACAGTTTTATAACCTATTTAAAAAAAATGAAAAATTACAGTAGAAATTTAGAGTAAACTAACCATAAAAAAAAGGGACGGCGTGGCGCAGTGGGGAGAGTGGCCATGCGCAACGCGAGTGTCCCTGGTTCAATTCCCACCTAGTACCAATCTCGTCACGTCCGTTGTGTCCTGAGCAAGACACTTCACCCTTGCTCCTGATGGGTGCTGGTTGGCGCCTTGCATGGCAGCTCCCTCCATCAGTGTGTGAATGTGTGTGTGAATGGGTAAATGTGGAAGTAGTGTCAAAGCGCATTGAGTACCTTGAAGGTAGAAAAGCGCTGTATAAATACAAACCATTCATTTATTTAAAAATCTAATTTATGGTTTTACAGTGAACCCTACAAAAGATGTTTTTTTGATACAACAAAGATACACATCTCTAGGCATCATTAGCCGTTTTGCATGTATTGTTTAAAAGTTGTGTTTGAAAACATTTTTATTGCTTTTTTCGCAGTACATTAATGTCAAACTTAGTAGAAAAATTACTTTTTTTTTTAAACCTTACCAAATATTTTTTTTCCAGGAAAACTCTCAAATATACATTTCATCAGGCATTATTAGACATTTTGCATATATATTTTTGGAGTTATGTTTCAAAAACTGTCATTTTGAGTGTGACCAATATGAGGCCAGTAAAACCTAATTTTTGTAATTGTGATTCTTTCCAAAATACCTGAATCTGGTAAAACTCACATGAATTCAATATTAGAGACTTTTTTTTAGAAAAATTTCATGTTTGGTTTTGGAGTTATGATTATAAACCTTTCATATTTAGTATGACAGTTAAACTGTTTAATTGAGTAAAATAACAAAATTGTGTATTTGCAAACCTTACAAAATCAAATTTTTCTAGTACAACTAACAAAAACACATATCTCTAGGCATTATTAGCCATTTTGCATGTGTTGTTTAGAAGTTATGTTTGAATACATTTTTATTGCTTTTTTCGCATTATCTCAGGATTCTAAGAACATTACAGACATATTGAGGGAAAAACTACTTTTTGCATTTGCAAGATTTAAAAAAGCATATGTTCCGAGTAAAACTCCCAAAGATGCAGTATTCCAGGCATTATAAGCCATTTTTCATGTGTGGTGTAGGAGTTATGTTTACATAACTGTCATATTGAGTTAAACCTAAATTTTGTATTTGCAAACCATAGATAAACAACTGTATCTAGTTAAACTCACATTTATTCAAAATCACAGGCTTTTTTAGACATTTGCACGTTTGGATTAGGAATTATGTTGGAATACATTGTTATTGCTTTTTTCGCATTATCTCAGGATTCTAAGTACATTACTGTCAAATTTAGTAAAACATTACTTTTTGTTTTTGGAAACATTACCAAATGTTTTTTTTTCCAGAAAAACTCTCAAAGATACATTTCTTCAGGCATTATTAGACATTTTGCATTTCTACTTTTTGAGTTATGTTTCAAAATTGTCTTTTTGAGTGTGACCAATAAGAGGCCAGTAAAACCTAATTTTTGTAGTTGTGATTCTTTCCAAAATACCTGATTCTGGTAAAACTCACATAAATTCAATATTACAGGCTTTTTTTTTAGAGAAATTTCATGTTTGGTTTTGGAGTTATGATTATAAACCTTTCATATTTAGTATGACAGTTATACTGTTATATTGAATAAAAAAACTAATTTGTGTATTTGCAAACCTTACAAAAGATAATTTTTCTAGTACAAGTAACGAAAATACATATCTCTAGGCATTATTAGCTATTTTGCATGTGGTGTTTAGAAGTTGTGTTTGAATACATTTTTATTGCTTTTTTCGCATTATCTCAGCATTCTAAGAACATTACAGTCAAATTGAGTAAAAAACAACTTTTTGCATTTGCAAGATTTAAAAAAGCATATGTCTCGAGTAAAACTCCCAAAGATGCATTATTTCAGGCATTATAAGCCAATTTTCAAGTGTGGTGTTGGAGTTATGTTTACATAACTGTCATATTGAGTGTTACAGTATACAGTCATATTGAGTTAAACCTAAATTTTGTATTTGCAAACCATAGAAAAACAACTGCATCTAGTTAAACTCACATTTATTCAAAATCACAGGCTTTTTTAGACATTTGCACGTTTAGATTAGGAATTATGTTGGAATACATTTTTATTGCTTTTTTCGCATTATCTCAGGATTCTAAGTACATTACTGTCAAATTTAGTAAAAAAATACTTTTTGTTTTTGCAAACCTTACCAAATGTCTTTTTTCCAGAAAAACTCTCAAAGATACATTTCTTCAGGCATTATAAGACATTTTGCATTTCTACTTTTGGAGTTATGTTTCAAAATTGTCATTTTGAGTGTGACCAATATGAGGCCAGTAAAACCTAATTTTTGTAGTTGTGATTCTTTCCAAAATACCTGATTCTGGTAAAACTCACATAAATTCAATATTACAGGCTTTTTTTTAGAGAAATTTCATATTTGGTTTTGGAGTTATGATTATAAACCTTTCATATTTAGTATGACAGTTATACTGTTATATTGAATAAAAAAACTAATTTGCGTCTTTGCAAACCTTACAAAAGATCATTTTTCTAGTACAAGTAACGAAAATACATATCTTTAGGCATTATTAGCTATTTTGCATGTGGTGTTTAGAAGTTATGTTTGAATACATTTTTATTGTTTTTTTCGCATTTAGTCAGGATTCTAAGAACATTACAGTCATATTGAGTAAAAAACAACTTTTTGCATTTGCAAGATTTAAAAAATATATGTCTCGAGTAAAACTCCCAAAGATGCATTATTTCAGGCATTATAAGCCATTTTTCATGTGTGGTGTAGGAGTTATGTTTACACAACTGTCATATTGAGTGTTACAGTACACAGTCATATTGAGTAAAACCTCATTTTTATATTTGCAAACCATAGAAAAACAACTGTATCTAGTGAAACTCACATTTATTCAATATCACAGGCATTTTTAGACATTTTGCACGTTTGGATTAGGAATTATGTTGGAATACATTTTTATTGCTTTTTTCGCATTATCTCAGGATTCTAAGTACATTACTGTCAAATTTAGTAAAAAATTACTTTTTGTTTTTGCAAACCTTACCAAATGTTTTTTTTCCAGAAAAACTCTCAAAGATACATTTCTTCAGGCATTATTAGACATTTTGCATATATATTTTTGGAGTTATGTTTCAAAATTGTCATTTTGAGTGTGACCAATATGAGGCCAGTAAAACCTAATTTTTGTAGTTGTGATTCTTTCCAAAATACCTGATTCTGGTAAAACTCACATAAATTCAATATTACAGGCTTTTTTTTAGAGAAATTTCATGTTTGGTTTTGGAGTTATGATTATAAAACTTTCATATTTAGTATGGCATTTATACTGTTATATTGAATAAAAAAACTAATTTGTGTCTTTGCAAACCTTACAAAAGATCATTTTTCTAGTACATGTAACGAAAATACATATCTCTAGGCATTATTAGTTATTTTGCATGTGGTGTTTAGAAGTTATGTTTGAATACATTTTTATTGTTTTTTTCGCATTATGTCAGGATTCTAACAACATTACAGTCTAATTGAGTAAAAAACTACTTTTTGCATTTGCAAGATTTAAAAAAGCATATGTCTCGAGTAAAACTCCCAAAGATGCATTATTTCAGGCATTATAAGCCATTTTTCATGTGTGGTGTAGGAGTTATGTTTACATAACTGTCATATTGAGTGTTACAGTACACAGTCATATTGAGTAAAACCTCATTTTTATATTTGCAAACCATAGAAAAACAACTGTATCTAGTGAAACTCACATTTATTCAATATCACAGGCATTTTTAGACATTTTGCACGTTTGGATTAGGAATTATGTTGGAATAAATTGTTATTGCTTTTTTCGCATTATCTCAGGATTCTAAGTACATTACTGTCAAACTTAGTATAAGAATTACTTTTGTTTTTAAAACTTTACCAAATGTTTTTTTCCAGGAAAACTCTCAAAGATACATTTCTTCAGGCATTATTAGACATTTTGCATATATATTTTTGGAGTTATGTTTCAAAAACTGTCATTTTGAGTGTGACCAATATGAGGCCAGTAAAACCTTATTTTTGTAGTTGTGATTCTTTCCAAAATACCTGATTCTGGTAAAACTCACATAAATTCAATATTACAGGCTTTTTTAAAGATAAATTTCATGTTTGGTTTTGGAGTTATGATTATAAACCTTTCATATTTAGTATGACAGTTAAACTGTTTAATTGAGTAAAAAAAACAGATTTGTGTATTTGCAAACCTTACAAAATCTAATTTTTCTAGTACAACTAACAAAAACACATATCTCTAGGCATTATTAACCATTTTGCTAGTGTTGTTTAGAAGTTATGTTTGAATACATTTTTATTGCTTTTTTCGCATTATCTCAGGATTCTAAGAACATTACAGTCATATTGAGTAAAAAACAACTTTTTGCATTTGCAAGATTTAAAAAAGCATATGTCTCGAGTAAAACTCCCAAAGATGCATTATTTCAGGCATTATAAGCCATTTTTCATGTGTGGTGTAGGAGTTATGTTCACATAACTGTCATATTGAGTGTTACAGTATACAGTCATATTGAGTAAAACCTCATTTTTATATTTGCAAACCATAGAAAAACAACTGTATCTAGTGAAACTCACATTTATTCAATATCACAGGCATTTTTAGACATTTTGCACGTTTGGATTAGGAATTATGTTGGAATACATTTTTATTGCTTTTTTCGCATTATCTCAGGATTCTAAGTACATTACTGTCAAATTTAGTAAAAAATTACTTTTTGTTTTTGCAAACCTTACCAAATGTTTTTTTTCCAGAAAAACTCTCAAAGATACATTTCTTCAGGCATTATTAGACATTTTGCATATATATTTTTGGAGTTATGTTTCAAAATTGTCATTTTGAGTGTGACCAATATGAGGCCAGTAAAACCTAATTTTTGTAGTTGTGATTCTTTCCAAAATACCTGATTCTGGTAAAACTCACATAAATTCAATATTACAGGCTTTTTTTAAGAGACATTTCATGTTTGGTTTTGGAGTTATGATTATAAACCTTTCATATTTAGTATGGCATTTATACTGTTATATTGAATAAAAAAACTAATTTGTGTCTTTGCAAACCTTACAAAAGATCATTTTTCTAGTACAAGTAACAAACATACTTATCTCTAGGCATTATTAGCTATTTTGCATGTGGTGTTTAGAAGTTATGTTTGAATACATTTTTATTGCTTTTTTCGCATTATCTCAGGATTCTAAGAACATTACAGTCATATTGAGTAAAAAACAACTTTTTGCATTTGCAAGATTTAAAAAACATATGTCTCGAGTAAAACTCCCAAAGATGCATTATTTCAGGCATTATAAGCCATTTTTCATGTGTGGTGTAGGAGTTATGTTTACATAACTGTCATATTGAGTGTTACAGTACACAGTCATATTGAGTTAAACCTAAATGTTGTATTTGCAAACCATAGAAAAACAACTGTATCTAGGAAAACTCACATTTATTCAAAATCACAGGCTTTTTTAGACATTTGTACGTTTGGATTAGGAATTATGTTGGAATACATTTTTATTGCTTTTTTCGCATTATCTCAGGATTGTAAGTACATTACTGTCAAATTTAGTAAAAAAAAATACTTTTCGTTTTTGCAAACCTTACCAAATGTTTTTTTTCCAGAAAAACTCTCAAAGATACATTTCTTCAGGCATTATTAGACATTTTGCATTTCTACTTTTGAAGTTATGTTTCAAAATTGTCATTTTGAGTGTGACCAATATGAGGCCAGCAAAACCTAATTTTTGTAGTTGTGATCCTTTCCAAAATACCTGATTCTGGTAAAACTCACATAAATTCAATATTACAGGCTTTTTTTTAGAGAAATTTCATGTTTGGTTTTGGAGTTATGATTATAAACCTTTCATATTTAGTATGACAGTTATACTGTTATATTGAATAAAAAAACACATTTGTGTATTTGCAAACCTTACAAAAGATCATTTTTCTAGTACAAGTAACGAACATAAATATCTCTAGGCATTATTAGCTATTTTGCATGTGGTGTTTGGAAGTTATGTTTGAATAATTTTTTATTGCTTTTTTCGTATTATCTCAGGATTCTAAGAACATTACAGTCATATTGAGAAAAAAACAACTTTTTGCATTTGCAAGATTTAAAAAAGCATATGTCTCGAGTAAAACTCCCAAAGATGCATTATTTCAGGCATTATAAGCCATTTTTCATGTGTGGTGTAGGAGTTATGTTTACATAACTGTCATATTGAGTGTTAGAGTACACAGTCATATTGAGTAAAATCTCCTTTTTATATTTGCAAACCATAGAAAAACAACTGTATCTAGTGAAACTCACATTTATTCAATATCACAGGCAATTTTAGACATTTTGCACGTTTGGATTAGGAATTATGTTGGAATACATTTGTATTGCTTTTTTCGCATTTTCTCAGGATTCTAAGTACATTACTGTCAAATTTAGTAAAAAAATACTTTTTGTTTTTGCAAACCTTGCCAAATGTCTTTTTTCCAGAAAAACTCTCAAAGATACATTTCTTCAGGCATTATTAGACATTTTGCATAAATATTTTTGGAGTTATGTTTCAAAAACTGTCATTTTGAGTGTGACCAATATGAGGCCAGTAAAACCTAATTTTTGTAGTTGTGATTCTTTCCAAAATACCTGATTCTGGTGAAACTCACATAAATTCAATATTACAGGCTTTTTTTAGAGAGAAATTTCATGTTTGGTTTTGGAGTTATGATTATAAACCTTTCATATTTATTATGACAGTTATACTGTTATATTGAATAAAAAAACTAATTTGTGTCTTTGCAAACCTTGGAAAAGATCATTTTTCTAGTACAAATAACAAAAATACATATCTCTAGGCATTATTAGCTATTTTGCATGTGGTGTTTAGAAGTTATGTTTGAATACATTTTTATTGCTTTTTTCGCATTATCTCAGGATTTTAAAAACATTACAGTCATATTGAGTAAAAAACAACTTTTTGCATTTGCAAGATTTAAAAAATATATGTCTCGAGTAAAACTCCCAAAGATGCATTATTTCAGGCATTATAAGCCATTTTTCATGTGTGGTGTAGGAGTTATGTTTACATAACTGTCATATTTAGTGTTACAGTACACAGTCATATTGAGTAAAACCTCATTTTTATATTTGCAAACCATAGAAAAACAACTGTATCTAGTGAAACTCACACGTATTCAATATCACAGGGCTTTTTAGACATTTTTTTTCGTTTGGATTAGGAATTATGTTGGAATACATTTTTATTGCTTTTTTCGCACTATCTCAGGATTCTAAGTACATTACTGTCAAATTTAGTAAAAAAATACTTTTTGTTTTTGCAAACCTTACCAAATGTCTTTTTTCCAGAAAAACTCTCAAAGATACATTTCTTCAGGCATTATAAGACATTTTGCATTTCTACTTTTGGAGTTATGTTTTAAAATTGTCATTTTGAGTGTGACCAATATGAGGCCAGTAAAACCTAATTTTTGTAGTTGTGATTATTTCCAAAATACCTGATTCTGGTAAAACTCACATAAATTCAATATTACAGGCTTTTTTTAGAGAGAAATTTCATGTTTGGTTTTGGAGTTATGATTATAAACCTTTCATATTTAGTATAACAGTTATACTGTTATATTGAATAAAAAAACAAATTTGTGTCTTTGCAAACCTTACAAAAGATCATTTTTCTAGTACATGTAACGAAAATACATATCTCTAGGCATTATTATTTATTTTGCATGTGGTGTTTAGAAGTTATCTTGGAATACATTTTTATTGCTTTTTTCGCATTATCTCAGGATTCTAAGAACATTACAGTCATATTGAGTAAAAGACAACTTTTTGCATTTGCAAGATTTAAAAAAGCATATGTCTCGAGTAAAACTCCCAAAGATGCATTATTTCAGGCATTATAAGCCATTTTTCATGTGTGGTGTAGGAGTTATGTTTACATAACTGTCATATTGAGTGTTAGAGTACACAGTCATATTGAGTAAAATCTCCTTTTTATATTTGCAAACCATAGAAAAACAACTGTATCTAGTGAAACTCACATTTATTCAATATCACAGGCAATTTTAGACATTTTGCACGTTTGGATTAGGAATTATGTTGGAATACATTTTTATTGCTTTTTTCGCATTTTCTCAGGATTCTAAGTACATTACTGTCAAATTGAGTAAAAAAAATTACTTTTTGTTTTTGCAAACCCTACCAAATGTGGTTTTTTTTTCAGGAAAACTCTCTAAGATGCATTCCTTCGGGCATTATTAGACATTTTGCATGTGTATTTTTGGAGTTATGTTTCAAAAACTGAAATTTTGAGTTTGACAAATACGAGGCCAGTAAAACCTGATTTTTGTATTTATGTACCTTTACAAAATACCTTGTTCCGGTAAAACTCACATAAATTCAATATTACAGGTTTTTTTTAGACAAATTTCATGTTTGGTTTTGGAGTTATGATTATAAACCTTTCATATTTAGTATGACAGTTATACTGTTATATTGAATACAAAATCTCAGGATTCTAAGAACATTATAGTCATATTGAGTAAAAAACTACTTTTTGCATTTGCAAGATTTAAAAAAGCATATGTTTCGAGTAAAACTCCCAAAGATGCATTATTTCAGGCATTATTAGCCATTTTTCATGTGTGTTGTAGGAGTTATGTTTACATAACTGTCATATTGAGTGTTACAGTATACAGTCATATTGAGTAAAACCTAAATTTTATATTTGCAACCTTAGAAAAAAAAATGTATCTAGTAAAACTCACATTTATTCAATATCAAAGGTATTTTTAGACATTTTGCACGTTTGGATTAGGAATTATGTTGGAATACATTTGTATTGCTTTTTTCGCATTATCTCAGAATTCTAAGTACATTACTGTCAAATTTAGTAAAAAAAATACTTTTTCTTTTTGCAAACCTTACAAAATGTTTTGATTTTCAGGAAAACTCTCAAAGATACATTTCTTCAGGCATTATTAGAGATTTCGCATTTCTACTTTTGGAGTTATGTTTCAATATTGTCATTTTGAGTGTGACAAATATGATGCCAGTAAAACTTAAATTTTGTAGTTGTGATTCTTTCTAAAATACCTGATTCTGGTAAAACTCACATGAATTCAATATTACAGGCTTTTTTTTTTTTTTAAATTACATGTTTGGTTTTGGAGTTATGATTATAAAACTTTCATATTTAGTATGACAGTTGTACTATTATATTGAATAAAAAACAAACTTGTGTCTTTGCAAACCTTACAAAAGATATTTTTTCTTGTACAACTAATGAAAATACATATGTCTAGGCATTATTAGCCATTTTGCATGAGTTGTTTCGAACTTATGTTTGAATACATTTTTATTGCTTTTTTCGCGTTATCTCAGGATTCTAAGAACATTATAGTCATATTGAGTAAAAATCTACTTTTTGCATTTGCAAGATTTATAAAAGCATATGTTTCGAGTAAAACTCCCAAAGATGCATTATTTCAGGCATTATTAGTCATTTTTCATGTGTGGTGTAGGAGTCATGTTTATATAACTGTCATATTGAGTGTTACAGTATACAGTCATTGAGTAAAACCTAAATTTTGTATTTGCAAACCACAGAAAAACAACTGTATCTAGTAAAACTCACATTTATTCAATATCACAGATATTTTTAGACATTTTGCACGTTTGGATTAGGAATTATGTTGGAATACATTTTTATTGCTTTTTTCTTATTATCTCAGGATTCTACGTACATTACCGTCAAATTTAATAAAAAATTACTTTTTGTTTTTGCAAACCTTACCAAATGTTTTTTTTTTCCAGGAAAACTCTCAATTATACATTTCTTCAGGCAGTGTTAGACATTTTGCATTTCTACTTTTGGAGTTTTGTTTCAAAATTGTCGTTTTGAGTGTGACCAATATGAGGCCGGTAAAACCTAATTTTTGTATCAAACATAACATCTAAACAACACATGCAAAAGGAATAATAATCCCTAGAGATATGTATTTTTGTTAGTTGTACTACAAAAATGATCTTTTGTGAGGTTCACAAAGACACAAGTTAGTTTTTTTATTCAATATAACAGTATAACTGTCATACTAAATATGAAAGGTTTATAATCATAACTCCAAAACCAAACATGAAATTTGTCTAAAAAAGCCTGTAACATTGAATTTATGTGAGTTTTACCGGAATCAGGTATTTTGGAAAGGTTCACAAATAGAAAAATCAGGTTTTACTGGCCTCATATTGGTCAAACTCAAAATGTCAGTTTTTGAAACTGACAAAAATACAAATGCAAAATGTCTAATAATGCCTGAAAAAATGCATCTTAGAGAGTTTTCCTGAAAAAAAAAAAACACATTTGGTAGGGTTTGCAAAAACAAAAAGTAATGTTTTACTCAATTTGACAGTAATGTACTGAGAATCCTGAGATAATGTGAAAAAAGCAATAAAAATGTATTCCAACATGATTCCTAATCCAAACTTGCAAATTATCTAAAAATGCCTGTAATATTGAATACATGTGAGTTCTACTAGATACAGTTGTTTTTCTATGGTTTGCAAATACAAAAATCAGGTTTTACTCAATATGACTGTATACTGTAACACTCAACATGACAGTTATTTAAACACAACTCGTACACCACACATGAAAAATGGCTAATAATGCCTGAAATAATGCATCTTTTGGAGTTTTGTTCCAAATATATGCTTTTTTAAGTCTTGCAAATGCAAAAAGTAGTTTTTTACTCAATATGACTATAATAGTCTTACAATCCTGAGATAATGCGAAAAAAGCAATAAAAATGTATTCAAACATAACTTCTAAACAACACATGCAAAATGGCTAATAATGCCTAGAGATATGTATTTTTGTTAATTGTACTAGAAAAATGATCTTTTGTGAGGTTCACAAAGACACAAGTTAGTTTTTTATTCAATATAACAGTATAACTGTCATACTAAATATGAAAGGTTTATAATTATAACTCCAGAACCAAACATGAAATTTGTCTAAAAAAAAGCCTTTAATATTGAATTTATGTGAGTTTTACCGGAATCAGGTATTTTGGAAAGGTTCACTAATACAAAAATCAGGTTTTACTGGCCTCATATTGGTCAAACTCAAAATGTCAGTTTTTGAAACATAACTCCAAAAATATACATGCAAAATGTCTAATAATGCCTGAAAAAAATGTATCTTTGAGAGTTTTCCTGGAAAAAAAAAACAAATTTGATAGGGTTTGCAAAAACAAAAAGTAATTTTTTTACTCAATTTGACAGTAATGTACTTAGAATCCTGAGATAATGCGAAAAAAGCAATACAAATGTATTTCAACATAATTCCTAATCCAAACGTGCAAAATGTCTAAAAATGCCTGTGATATTGAATACATGTGAGTTTTAATAGATACAGTTTTTTTTCTATGGTTTGCAAATACAAATATGAGGTATTACTCAATATGACTGTATACTGTAACACTCAAAATGACAGTTATTTAAACATAACTCCTACACCACACATTAAAAATGGCTAATAATGCCTGAAATAATTTATCTTTGGGAGTTTTACCCGAAACATATGCTTTTTTAAATCTTGCAAAATAAAAAAGTAGTTTTTTTCTCAATATGACTATACACCCCCACCACCTAACCCCACCCACCTCAACCAACGTACGGAGGGGTGCGGTGATGTTTTGGGGCGCGGGGTTGGGTGGTAGCAGGGGTGTAGCCCGGAAGAGTCAGCGCTGCATGGGCTTGTGAGTATTTGTTATGTTGTGTTTATGTTTTGTTACAGTAAGGATGTTTTCCTGAAATGTGTTTATCATTCTTGTTCGATGTGGAGTCACAGTGTGGTGCATATTTTGTAACAGTGTTTGTACAGCCACCAGCAGTGTGACCTGTGTGGCTGTTGACCAAGTATGTCTTGCAGTCACAATGATTTGCACGACAATACCGTGCGCATCACACTCATCAGTTGGCATGCTGGTGATTTGTTGAATGATTGTACAAAAATAAGCACTACGGTACTACGTGTCAGAGTCGCCTGACCAGACTTTGGGTCAATCCTACATGAGGGTCAGTAAAATTCTCGCGATGAAATGGTAGGATCGGTAAGTATGTTGCTAGGGTGTGATAGCCATTCATGCAAGGTGAATCCACTTTGCATCAAGTTCCTGCATCCAGCGCCCCCCCGGTAAAGTCAATGAGACACCCCTGATCCTAACAATTCAGAAAAAATCTGTAAAACAATGGTGTTTTTCTGTAGAACCGCCAGCATTGTCACTTCACTAAAGGTGGTTGATCGTAATAATTTGGAAAAACTCTGAAGTATAAAGGTATTATTCTGCAGAACTGTTTGCATCGTCACTTTATTAAAGGTGGTTGATCTTAATAACTTAGTAAAAATCTGTAAAATTACGATATTTCACCCCAAAATGTTTCATGAACATTTCTGTAAATATAATGTTTTTGATCATTAGTTGGTTTACAATGTTTGCCTGAAGAAATGTATCCTTGTAAGTTATACTGGAAAAACATTTTTTTGTTAGGTTTGCAAAAACAAAAAGAAATGTTTTACACAATTTGACAGTAATGTTCTTAAAATTGTGAGATAATGCAAAAAGAGCAATAAAAATGTAGTCCAACATAATTCCTAATCCTAACGTCCAAATTGTCTAAAAATGCCTGTAATATTGAATCCATGTGAGTTTTACTAGATACAGTTGCTTTTCTATGTTTTGCAAATACAAAAATTAGGTTTTACTAAATATGACTGTATACTGTAACGCTCAATATGACAGTTATTTAAATATAACTCCTACACCACACATGAAAAATGGCTAATAATGCCTGAAATAATGCATCTTTGGGAGTTTTACTCGAAACGATTGCTTTTTTTAATCTTTGCAATGCAAAAAATAGTTGTTTTACTCAATATGACAATAATAATCTTAGAATCCTGAGATAATGCAAAAAAAGCAATAAAAATGTTTTCAAACACAACTTTTAAACAACACATGCAAAACGGCTATTAATGCCTAGAGATTTGTATCTTTGTTAGTTGTAGCAAAAAATTATCTTTTGTAGGGTTCACTGTAAAAAAAAAATCTGATTTTTATGGTTAGTTTACTCTAAATTTCTACTGTGATTTTTCAATTTTTTTAAATAGGTTATAAAACTGTAGAATTGAAGACATTATCTGTAAATAAACAAACCACCTGTTATTTTAAGTAATATGCCATTAATGAAAAACTATGTATATTCCTATTTTTTTACAGAAAAATACCAAATTAATTATACATATTATTTTGTTTTCTCAAATTACTTTCAATTTCATGTAAAATTACAGTAATTAACTTTAATTAAATATGTAGCTTGTTATATAAAAGTATTTGTCCATACTAACAATCTAACAGTTTTATATGTAATTTTAAGGTAAATCAAATTTTTTTAATATTTATGTGTATTTTCACATTGAAGTCGAAAAATATATGCAGCCTCTTATTAAAGGTTTATGCCCAAACTAACAATTACATTTTTTTCCCCGTAATATGACATACGTGAGTGACTGCAAGACATAGTTAGTATACAGTCAACAGCCTTACAGATCACACTGACGGTGGCCATACAAACAACTATAACAATGTTACAACTATGCGCCACACTGTGGAGCCACATCAAACAAGAATGACAGACACATTTCAGGAGAACATCTTCACCGTAACACAACATTAACACAACAGAAACAATACCCAGAATTACATGTGTTACAATATACACCCCCACCACCTAACCCCGCCCACCTCAACCAACGCACGGAGGGGGGCGGTGATGTTTTGGGGCGCAGAGTTGGGTGGGAGCAGGGGTGTAGCCCGGAAGAGTCAGCGCTGCATGGGCTTGTGGGTATTTGTTATGTTGTGTTTATGTTTTATTACAGTGAAGATGTTTTCCTGAAATGTGTTTATCATTCTTGTTCGATGTGGGTTCACAGTGTGGTGCATATTTGTAACAGTGTTAAAGTTTTTTCTACAGCCACCGTCAGTGTGACCTGTGTGGCTGTTGACCAAATATATCTTGCAGTCACTGTCATATGCACAGCAGTACCGTGCACATCACATGCCTCATTTGGCACGCTGATGATTTGGTGAATGAGTGTACAAAAAAACCCACCATATTCCCCTGGCCTAACTTTGAGTCAATCCTATATGAGGGTCAGTGAAGTTCTCGCGGTGAAATGATGGGATTGGTAAGTATGTTGCTAGGTTGGGATAGCGATTCATGCAAGGTTAACCCACTTTGCATCAATTTCCTGCATCCAGTGGCCCCCTGGTAAAGTGATTGAGATATCCCTCATCCTAACAATTCAGAAAAATTATGTTTAACAAAGGTATTTTTCTGTGGAACCACCAGCATTGTCACTTCACTAAAGGTGGTTGATCGTAATAATTTGGATAAACTCTGAAGAATAAAGGTATTTTTCTGCAGAACTGTTTTCATGGTCACTTTATGAAAGGTGGTTGATTTTAATAATTTAGTAAAAATCTGTAAAATTACGATATTTCTCCCCAAAACGTTTCATGAAAATTTCTGTAAATATAATGTTTTTGATCATTATTTGGTTTACAATGTTTTACTTTAAATTTATGGTTTTTGTTTGGCAGCCGTAGCTGCCAGTAAATGAACATTTTTTTACAGAATTTATGTTTACAGTGTTTGCAAAGATACAAGTTTTTTTTTAATTCAATATAACAGTATAACTGTCATAATACATATGAAAGGTTCATAAACATAACTCCAAAACCAAACATGAAATCTGTCTAAAAAAGCCTGTCATATTGTCTTTATGTGAGTTTTACCTGAATTAGGTATTTTCATCATCATTTATTTTTATTCCTTTCATGAAAATGCATATTTACAAGTCACGTACAATTGACACTGTCATTGTTTTTTTTTTGTTTTTCTTTCTTATACATTTTCATGATCAGAAAGGAGCAGATGGAAGAATTATATTCCTACATTTATCTGCCCCTTTTTTTAACACAAATTACAGTATTTTAGATGAATTATAAATGTTCCCTCCACCAACACCCGAACTCCAACATACTTTTCCATTTTCCTTTAAGCACTTTCACAATGACACGTCCAATCTAAATCAAAACTCAGTTTGATATAATTTCAGTTTTCTCTTTTTATAACTTTTTTTAAATACAAATATATTCTTACAGCTTTTTAAGTCTTTGTTTAGAGAATTCCATGCTTTCACACCAACAACAGACAAGCACATTTGTTTCAAATTTGTTCGCACTCTTGGATGTTTAAAGTCATACGGCCTTCTGTGGAAAGGTTCACAAATACAAAAATGTGGTTTTAGTGGCCTCACATTGGTCACACTCAATAAGACAGTTTTTGAACCATATTTCCAAAAATACACATGCAAAATTACAAGAAAATGCCTGAAAAAATGTATCTTTGTGAGTTTTACTGGAAAAAAAACATTTTGTAATGTTTGTAAAAACAAAAATATTTTTTTTACCCAATTTGACGGTAATGTACTTAAAATCCTGAGATAATGCAAAAAGAGAAATAAAAATTTATTCCAACATAATTCCTAATCCAAACGTGCAAATTGTCTAAAAATGCCTGTGATATTGAATCCATGTGAGTTTTACTAAATAGTTTTGCTTTTCTATGGTTTGCAAATACAAAAATTAGGTTTTACTCAATATGACTGTATACTGTAACACTCAATATGACAGTTATTTAAACATAACTCCTACACCACACATGAAAAATGGCTAATAATGCCTGAAATAATGCATCTTTGGGAGTTTTACTCGAAACGATTGCTTTTTTAAATCTTTGCAATGCAAAAAGTAGTTGTTTTACTCAATATGACAATAATGTTCTAAGAATCCTGAGATAATGGGAAAAAAGCAATAAAAATGTTTTCAAACACAACTTTTAAACAATACATGCAAAACGGCTAATGATGCCTAGAGATGTGTATCTTTGTTGTATCAAAAAAACATCTTTTGTAGGGTTCACTGTAAAACAAAAAATTTGATTTTTAAATAAATGAATAAATGGGTTGTACTTATATAGCGCTGTTCTACCTTCAAGGTACTCAATGCGCTTTGACACTACTTCCACATTTACCCATTCACACACACATTCACACACTGATGGAGGGAGCTGCCATGCAAGGCGCCAACCAGCACCCATCAGGAGCAAGGGTGAAGTGTCTTGCTCAGGACACAACGGACGTGACGAGGTTGGTACTAGGTGGGAATTGAACCAGGGACACTCGCGTTGCGCATGGCCACTCTCCCCACTGCGCCACGCCGTCCCTTTTTTTTATGGTTAGTTTACTCTAAATTTCTACTGTAATTTTTCATTTTTGCTAAATAGGTTATAAAACTGTAGAATTGAAGACATTATCCGTAAATAAACAAACCGCCTGTTATTTTAAGTAATATGCCATTAATGACAATCTATGTATATTCCTATTTTTTTACAGAAAAATACCAAATTAATTATACATATTATTTTCTTTTTTCTCAAATTACTTTCAATTTCATGTGAAATTACAGTAATTATTTTTAATTAAATATGTAACTTGTTATATAAAAGTATTTGTACATACTAACAATCAAACAGTTTTATATGTAATTTTAAGGTAAATCACATTTTTTTAAGATTTATGTGTATTTTCACATTGAAGTCGAAAAATATGTGTAGCCTCTTATAAAAGGTTTATGCTCGAACTGTAATATGACATACATGAAATACTGCAAGACATTCTTAATCAACAGTCAACAGCCATACAGATCACACTGACGGTGGCCGTACAAACAACTTTAAGAATGTTACAAATATGCGCCACACTGTGGAGCAACATCAAACAAGAATGACAAACACATTTCAGGAGAACATCGTCACCGTAACACAACATTAACACAACAGAAACAATACCTAGAATTCCATGTGTTACAATATACACCCCCACTACCTAACCTCGCCCACCTCAACAAACGTACGGAGGGGGGTGGTGATGTTTTGGGGCGCGGGGTTCAGAGTCAGCGCTGCATGCGCTTCTGGGTATTTGTTATGTTGTTTTTATGTTTTATTACACTGAGGATGTTTTCCTGAAATGTGTTTATCATTCTTGTTCGATGTGGTTTCACAGTGTGGTGCATATTTGTAACAGTGTTAAAGTTGTTTGTACAGCCACCGTCAGTGTGACCTGTGTGGCTGTTGACCAAGTATATCTTGCAGTCCCTTTTCATATGCACAACAAAACCGTGCACATCACATGCCTCAATTGGCACGCTGGTGATTTGGTTAATGAGCGTTCAAAAACACCCACCATGGTGCTATGTGTCATATTCGCCCGGTCAAGCTTTGAGTCAACCCTACGTGAGGGTCAGTGAAATTCTCGCGGTGGAATGGTAAGTATGTTGCTAGGGTGGGATAGCCATTCATGCAAGGTTAACCCATTTTGTATCAATTTTCTGCATCCAGTGGCCCCCTGGTTAAGTGCATGAGACACCCCGATCCTAACAATTCAGAAAAAATATGTTAAACAATGGTAGTTTTCTGTGGAAACGCCAGCATTGTCACTTCACTAAAGGTGGTTGATCGTAATAATTTGGAAAAACTCTGAAGAATAAAGGTATTTTTCTGCAGAACTGTTTGCATCGTCACTTTATTAAAGGTGGTTGATCTTAATAATTTAATAAAAATCTGTAAAATTACGATATTTCTCCCCAAAACGTTTCATGAAAATTTCTGTAAATATAATGTTTTTGATCATTATTTGGTTTACAATGTTTTACTTTAATTTTATGGTTTTTGTTTGGCAGCCGTAGCTGCCAGTAAATGACCGTTTTTTTTACAGAATTTATTTTTACAGTGTTTGCAAAGGTACATTTTTTTTTTTTATTCAATATAACAGTATAACTGTCATACTAAATATGAAAGGTTCATAAACATAACTCCAAAACCAAACATGAAATCCGTCTAAAAAAGCCTGTAATATTGACTTTCTGTGAGTTTTACCTGAATTAGGTATTTTGGAAAGGTTCACAAATACAAACATTTGGTTTTACTGGCCTCACATTGGTCACACTCAATAAGACAGTTTTTGAACCATATCTCCAAAAATACACATGCAAAATTACAAAAAAATGCCTGAAGAAATGTATCATTGTGAGTTTTACTGGAAAAAAAAACATTCTGTAAAGTGTGCAAAAACAAAAAGAAATGTTTTACCCAATTTGACAGTAATGTACTTAAAATCCTGAGATAATGCAAAAAGAGCAATACAAATGTATTCTCTGGGTTGTAATTGTATAGTGCTTTTCTACCTTCAAGGTACTCAAAGCGCTTTGACACTACTACATTTACCCATTCACACACAATTTCACACACTGATGGAGGGAGCTGCCATGCAAGGCGCTAACCAGCACCCATAAGGAACAAGGGTGAAGTGTCTTGCTCAAGACACAACGAAAATGACGAGGTTGGTACTAGGTGGGGATTGAACCAGCGTCCCGCGGGTTGCGCACGACCACTCTTCCACTGCGCCACACCGTCCCTATTCCAACGTAATTCCTAATCCAAACGTGGAAAATGTCTAAAAATGGCTGTGATATTAAATAAATGTGAGTTTTACTAGATACAGTTGTTTTTCTATGGTTTGCAAATACAAAATTCAGGTTTTACTCAATATGGATGTATACTGTAACACTCAATATGACAGTTATTTAAACAAAACTCCTACACCACACATGAAAAATGGTTTATAATGCCTGAAATAATGCATCTTTGGGAGTTAAACTCGGAACATATGCTTTTTTAAAACTTGAAAATGCAAAAAGTAGTTTTTTACTCAATATGACTATAAAAGTCTTACAGTCCTGAGATAATGCGAAAAAAGCAATAAAAATGTATTCAAACATAACTTCTAAACAACAGATGCAAAATGGCTAATAATGCCTAGAGAGATGTATTTTTGTTAGTTGTACTACAAAAATGATCTTTTGTGAGGCTCAAAAAGACACAAGTTAGTTTTTTATTCAATATAACAGTAAAACTGTTCATACTAAATATGAAAGGTCTATAATCATAACTCCAAAACCAAACATGAAATTTGTCTAAAAAAGCCTGTAATATTGAATTTATGTGAGTTTTACCGGAATCAGGTATTTTGGAAAGGTTCACAAATACAAAAATCAGGTTTTACTGGCCTTATATTGGTCAAACTCAAAATGTCAGTTTTTGAAACATGACTCCAAAAATATACATGCAAAATGTCTAATAATGCCTGAAAAAATGCATCTTAGAGAGTTTTCCTGAAAAAAAAAAAACACATTTGGTAGGGTTTGCAAAAACAAAAAGTAATGTTTTACTCAATTTGACAGTAATGTACTTAGAATCCTGAGATAATGCAAAAAAGGAATAAAAATGTATTCCAACATAAATCCTAATCCAAACGTGCAAAATGTCTAAAAATGCCTGTGATATCGAATACATGTGAGTTTTCCTTGATACAGTTGTTTTTCTATGGTTTGCAAATACAAAAATTTGGTTTTACTGAATATGACTGTATACTCTAACACTCAATATGACAGTTATTTAAACATAACTCCTACACCACACATGAAAAATGGCTAATAATGCCTGAAATAATGCAACTTTTGGAGTTTTATTCGAAACATATGCTTTTTTAAATCTTGCAAATGCAAAAAGGAATTTTTTACTCAATATGACTATAAAAGTCTTATAGTCCTGAGATAATGCGAAAAAAGCAATAAAAATGTATTCAAACATAACTTCTAAACAACACATACAAAATGGCTAATAATGCGTAGAGATATCTATTTTTGTTAGTTGTAATAGAAAAATCGTCTTTTGTGAGGTTCACAAAGAAACAAGTTAGTTTTTTTATTCAATACAACAGTATAAACTGTCATACTAAATATGAAAGGTTTATAATCTAACTCCAAAACTAAACATGAAATTTGTCTAAAAAAGACTGTAATATTGAATTTATGTGAGTTTTACCGGAATCAGGCATTTTGGAAAGGTTCACAAATACAAAAATCAGGTTTTACTGGCCTCATATTGGTCAAATTCAAAATGTCAGTTTTTGAAACATAACTCCAAAAATACACATGCAAAATGTCTAATAATGCCCGAAGGAATGCATCCTTGAGAGTTTTCCTGAAAAAAAATATTTGGTAGGGTTTGCAAAAACAAAAAGTATTTTTTTTACTCAATTTGACAGTAATGTACTTAGAATCCTGAGATAATGCAAAAAAAGCAATACAAATGTATTGCAACATGATTCCTAATCCAAAAGTGCAAATTGTCTAAAAATGCCTGTAATATTGAATACATGTGAGTTTTACTAGATACAGTTGTTTTTCTATGGTTTGAAAATACACAAATGAGGTTTTACTCAATATGACTGTATACTGTAACACTCAATATGACAGTTATTTAAACATAACTCCTACACCACAGATGAAAAATGGCTAATAATGCCTGAAATAATGCATCTTTTGGAGTTTTATTCGAAACATTTGCTTTTTTAAATCTTGCAAATGCAAAAATGAGTTTTTTACTCAATATGACTATAAAAGTCTTACAGTCCTGAGATAATGCGAAAAAAGCAATAAAAATGTATTCAAACATAACTTCTAAACAACACATACAAAATGGCTAATAATGCGTAGAGATATTTATTTTTGTTAGTTGTAATAGAAAAATCATCTTTTGTGAGGTTCACAAAGAAACAAGTTAGTTTTATTTATTCAATATAACAGTATAACTGTCATACTAAATATGAAAGGTTTATAATCATAACTCCAAAACCAAACATAAAATGTGTCTAAAAAAGCCTGTAATATTGAATTTATGTGAGTTTTACCGGAATCAGGCATTTTGGAAAAGTTCACAAATACAAAAATCAGGTTTTACTGGCCTCATTATGGTCCTTTTCAAAATGTCAGTTTTTGAAACATAACTGCAAAAATACACATGCAAAGTGTCTAATAATGCCCGAAGGAATGCATCTTTGAGAGTTTTCCTGAAAAAAAATATTTGGTAGGGTTTGCAAAAACAAAAAGTATTTTTTTTTACTCAATTTGACAGTAATGTACTTAGAATCCTGAGATAATGCGAACAGAGCAATAAAAATGTATTCCAACATGATTTCTAATGCAAACGTGCAAATTGTCTAAAGATGCCTGTAATATTGAATACATGTGAGTTTTACTAGATACAGTTGTTTTTCTATGGTTTGCAAATACAAAAATTAGGTTTTACTCAATATGACTGTATACTGTAACACTCAATATGACAATTATTTGAACATAACTCCTACACCACACATGAAAAATGGCTAATAATGCCTGAAATAATGCATCTTTTGGAGTTTTATTCGAAACATATGCTTTTTTAAATCTTGCAAATGCAAAAAGTAGTTTTTTACTCAATACGACTATAATAGTCTTACAATCCTGAGATAATGCGAAAAAAGCAATAAAAATGTATTCAAACATAACTTCTAAACAACACATGCAAAATGGCTAATAATGCCTAGAGATATGTATTTTTGTTAGTTGTACTACAAAAATGATCTTTTGTGAGGTTCACTAAGACACAAGTTAGTTTTTTATTCAATATAACAGTATAACTGTTCATACTAAATATGAAAGGTTTATAATCATAACTCCAAAACCAAACATGAAATTTGTCTAAAAAAGCCTGTAATAATGAATGCATGTGAGTTTTACCGGAATCAGGTATTTTGGAAAGGTTCACAAATAGAAAAATCAGGTTTTACTGGCCTCATATTGGTCAAACTCAAAATGTCAGTTTTTGAAACATAACTCCAAAAATATACATGCAAAATGTCTAATAATGCCTAAGAAAATGCATCTAGAGAGTTTTCCTGAAAAAAAAAAACACATTTGGTAGGGTTTGCAAAAACAAAAAGTAATGTTTTACTCAATTTGACAGTATTGTACTTAGAATCCTGAGACAATGCGAAAAAAGCAATAAAAATGTATTCCAGCATAATTCCTAATCCAAACGTGCAAATTGTATAAAAATGCCTGTGATATTGAATACATGTGAGTTTTCCTAGATACAGTTGTTTTTCTATGGTTTGCAAATACAAAAATTAGGTTTTACTGAATATGACTGTATACTGTAACACTCAATATGACAGTTATTTAAACATAACTCCTACACCACACATGAAAAATGGCTAATAATGCCTGAAATAATGCATCTTTTGGAGTTTTATTCGAAACATATGCTTTTTTAAATCTTGCAAATGCAAAAATGAGTTTTTTACTCAATATGACTATAAAAGTCTTACAGTCCTGAGATAATGCGAAAAAAGCAATAAAAATGTATTCAAACATAACTTCTAAATAACACATGCAAAATGGCTAATAATGCCTAGAGGTATGTATTTTTGTTAGTTGTACTACAAAAATGATCTTTTGTGAGGTTCACAAAGACACAAGTTAGTTTTTTATTCAATATAACAGTATAACTGTCATACTAAATATGAAAGGTTTATAATCATAACTCCAAAACCAAACATGAAATTTGTCTAAAAAAGCCTGTAATATTGAATTTATGTGAGTTTGAACGGAATTAGGTATTTTGGAAAGGTTCACAAATACAAAAATCAGGTTTTACTGGCCTAATATTGGTCAAACCCAAAATGTCAGTTTTTTAAACATAACTCCAAAAATATACATGCGAAATGTCTAATAATGCCTGAAAAATAGCATCTTAGAGAGTTTTCCTGAAAAAAAAAAACATTTGGTAGGATTTGCAAAAACAAAAAGTAATGTTTTACTCAATTTGACAGTAATGTACTTAGAATCCTGAGATAATGCGAAAAAAGCAATAAAAATGTATTCCAACATAATTCCTAATCCAAACGTGGAAAATGTCTAAAAATGCCTGTGATATTGAATACATGTCAGTTTTCCTGGATACAGTTGTTTTTCTATGGTTTGCAAATACAAAAATTAGGTTTTACTGAATCTGACTGTATACTGTAACACTCAATATGACAGTTATTTAAACATAACTCCTACACCACACATGAAAAATGGCTAATAATGCCTGAAATAATGCATCTTTTGGAGTTTTATTCGAAACATATGCTTTTTTAAATCTTGCAAATGCAAAAAGGAGTTTTTTACTCAATATGACTCTAAAAGTCTTACAGTCCTGAGATAATGCGAAAAAAGCAATAAAAATGTATTCCAACATGATTCCTAATCCAAACGTACAAATTGTCTAAAAATGCCTGTAATATTGAATACATGTGATGCAAGTTTTCAGGCATTATTAGACATTTTGCATGTATATTTTTGGAGTTATGTTTAAAAAACTGACATTTTGAGTTTGACCAATATGAGGCCAGTAAAACCTTCCATCCATCCATTTTCTACCGCTTATTCCCTTTCGGGGTCGCGGGGGGCGCTGGCGCCTATCTCAGCTACAATCGGGCGGAAGGCAGGGTACACCCTGGACAAGTCGCCACCTCATCGCAGGGCCAACACAGACAGACAGACAACATTCACACTCACATTCACACACTAGGGCCAATTTAGTGTTGCCAATCAACCTATCCCCAGGTGCATGTCTTTCGAAGTGGGAGGAAGCCGGAGTACCCGGAGGGAACCCACGCATTCACGGGGAGAACATGCAAACTCCACACAGAAAGATCCCGAGCCTGGATTTGAACCCAGGACTGCAGGAACTTCGTATTGTGAGGCAGACGCACTAACCCCTCTGCCACCGTGAAGCCGCCAGTAAAACCTGATTTTTGTATTTGTGAACCTTTCCAAAATACCTGATTCCAGTAAAACTCACATAAATTCAATATTACAGGCTTTTTTACACAAATTTCATGTTTGGTTTTGGAGTTATGATTATAAACCTTTCATATTTAGTATGACAGTTATACTGTTATATTGAATAAAAAAGTAACTTGTGTCTTTGTGAACCTCACAAAAGATCATTTTTGTAGTACAACTAACAAAAATACATATCTCTAGGCATTATCAGCCATTTTGCATGTGTTGTTTAGAAGTTATGTTTGAATACATTTTTATTGCTTTTTTCGCATTATCTCAGGATTGTAAGACTATTATAGTCATATTGTGTAAAAAAATAATTTTTGCATTTGCAAGATTTAAAAAAGCATATGTTTCGAATAAAACTCCAAAAGATGCATTATTTCAGGCATTATTAGCCATTTTTCATGTGTGGTGTAGGAGTTATGTTTAAATAACTGCCATATTGAGTGTTACAATATACAGTCATATTGAGTAAAACCTAATTTTTGTATTTGCAAACCATAGAAAAACAACTGTATCTAGTAAAACTCACATGTATTCAATATTACAGGCATTTTTAGACAATTTGTATGTTTGGATTAGGAATCATGTTGGAATACATTTTTATTGCTTTTTTTCGCATTATCTCAGCATTCAAAGTACATTACTGTCAAATTGAGTAAAAAAATTACTTTTTATTTTTGCATACCCTACCAAATATTTTTTTTTCAGGAAAACTCTCAAAGATGCATTCCTTCAGGCATTATTAGACATTTTGCATGTGTGTTTTTGGAGTTATGTTTCAAAAACTGACATTTTGAGTTTGACCAATATGAGGCCATTAAAACCTGATTTTTGTATTTGTGAACCTTTCCAAAATGCCTGATTCCGGTAAAACTCACATAAATTCAATATTACAGGCTTTTAAAGACAAATTTCATGTTTGGTTTTGGAGTTATGATTATAAACCTTTCATATTTAGTATGACAGTTATACTGTTATATTGAATAAAAAACTAACTTGTTTCTTTGTGAACCTCACAAAAGATGATTTTTCTATTACAACTAACAAAAATAAATATCTCTACGCATTATTAGCCATTTTTTATGTGTTGTTTAAAAGTTATGTTTGAATACATTTTTATTGCTTTTTTCGCATTATCTCAGGACTGTAAGACTTTTATAGTCATATTGAGTAAAAAACTCCTTTTTGCATTTGCAAGATTTAAAAAAGCATATGTTTCGAATAAAACTCCCAAAGATGCATTATTTTAGGCATTTTTAGCCATTTTTCATGTGTGGTGTAGGAGTTATGTTTAAATAACTGTCATATTGAGTGTTACAGTATACAGTCAGATTTAGTAATACCTCATTTTTGTATTGGCAAACCATAGAAAAACAACTATATCTAGTAAAACTCACATGTATTCAATATTACAGGCATTTTTAGACAATTTGCACTTTTGGATTAGGAATCATATTGGAATACATTTTTATTGCTTTTTTTGCATTATCTCAGGATTCTAAGTACATTACTGTCAAATTGAGTAAAAAAAATACTTTTTGTTTTTGCAAACCCTACCAAATATTTTTTTTTCAGGAAAACTCTCAAAGATGCATTCCTTCGGGCATTATTAGACATTTTGCATGTGTATTTTTGGAGTTATGTTTCAAAAACTGACATTTTGAATTTGACCAATATGAGGCCAGTAAAACCTGATTTTTGTATTTGTGAACCTTTCCAAAATGCCTGATTCCGGTAAAACTCACATAAATTCAATATTACAGGCTATTTTAGACAAATTTCATGTTTGGTTTTGGAGTTAGATTATAAACCTTTCATATTTAGTATGACAGTTATACTGTTATATTGAATAAAAAAACTAACTTTTTTCTTTGTGAACCTCACAAAAGATGATTTTTCTATTACAACTAACAAAAATAGATATCTCTACGCATTATTAGCCATTTTTTATGTGTTGTTTGGAAGTTATGTTTGAATACATTTTTATTGCTTTTTTCGCATTATCTCAGGATTGTAAGACTATTATAGTCATATTGAGTATAAAAATACTTTTTGCATTTGCAAGATTTAAAAAAGCATATGTTTCGAATAAAACTCCAAAAGATGCATTATTTCAGGTATTATTAGCCATTTTCATGTGTGGTGTAGGATTTATGTTTAAATAACTGTCATATTGAGTGTTACAATATACAGTCATATTGAGTAAAACCTAATTTTTGTATTTGCAAACCATACAAAAACAACTGTATCCAGTGAAACTCACACGTATTCAATATTACAGGCATTTTTAGACAATGTGTACGTTTGGATTAGGAATCATGTTGGAATACATTTGCATTGCTGTTTTCGCATTATCTCAGGACTGTAAGACTTTTATAGTCATATTGAGTAAAAAACTCCTTTTTGCATTTGCAAGATTTAAAAAAGCATATGTTCCGAATAAAACTCCAAAAGATGCATTATTTCAGGCATTATTAGCCATTTTTCATGTGTGGTGTAGGAGTTATGTTTAAAAAACTGACATTTTGAGTTTGACCAATATGAGGCCAGTAAAACCTGATTTTTGTATTTGTGAACCTTTCCAAAATACCTGAATCCGGTAAAACTCACATAAATTCAATATTACAGGCTTTTTTAGACAAATTTCATGTTTGGTTTTGGAGTTATGATTATAAACCTTTCATATTTAGTATGACAGTTATACTGTTATATTGAATAAAAAACTAACTTGTGTCTTTGTGAACCTCACAAAAGATCATTTTTGTAGTACAACTAACAAAAATACACATCTCTAGGCATTATTAGCCATTTTGCATGTGTTGTTTAGAAGTTATGTTTGAATACATTTTTATTGCTTTTTTCGCATTATCTCAGGATTGTAAGACTATTATAGTCATATTGAGTAAAAAAATACTTTTTGTTTTTGCAATCCTTACCAAAGGTTTTTTTTCCAGAAAAACTCTCAAAGATACATTTCTTCAGGTATTATTAGACATTTTGCATTTCTACTTTTGGAGTTATGTTTCTAAATTGTCATTTTGAGTGTGACCAATATGAAGCCAGTAAACCCTAATTTTTGTAGTTGTGATTCTTTCCTAAAATACCTGATTCAGGTAAAAATCACATGAATTTAATATTACAGGCTTTTTTTTTAGAGAAATTTCATGCTTGGTTTTGGAGTTATGATTATAAACATTTCATATTTTGTATGACAGTTATACTGTTATATTGAATAAAAAACTAATTTGTGTATTTGCAAACCTTACAAAAGATCATTTTTCTTGTACAACTAACGAAAATACATATGTCTAGGCATTATTAGCCATTTTGCATTAGTTGTTTAGAAGTTATGTTTGAATACATTTTTATTGCTTTTTTTGCATTACCTCAGTATTCTAAGAACATTATAGTCATATTGAGTAAAAAACTACTTTTTGCATTTGCAAGATTTAAAAAAGCATATGTTTCGAGTAAAACTCCCAAAGATGCATTATTTAAGGCATTATAAGCCATTTTTCATGTGTGGTGTAGGAGTTATGTTTAAATAACTGTCATATTGAGTGTTACAATATACAGTCATATTGAGTAAAACCTATTTTTTGTATTTGTAAACCATAAAAAAACAACTGTATCTAGTAAAACTCACAAGTATTCAATATTACAGGCATTTTTAGACAATTCTTACGTTTGGATTAGGAATTATGTTCGAATACATTTTTATTGCTTTTTTCCTATTATCTCAGGATTCTAAGTACATTACGGTCAAACTTAGTAGAAAAATTACTTTTGTTTTTGCAAACCTTACCAAATGTTTTGATTTTCAGGAAAACTCTCAAAGATACATTTCTTCAGGCATTATTAGACATTTTCCATTCCTACTTTTGGAGTTATATTTCAAAATTGTCATTTTGAGTGTGACCAATATGAGGCCAGTAAAACCTAATTTTTTTATTTGTGAACCTTTCCAAAATACCTGATTCTGGTAAAACTCACATGAATTCAATATTACAGGCTTTTTTAGAGAAATTTCATGTTTGGTTTTGGAGTTATGATTTAAAACCTTTCATATTTAGTACGAAAGTTATACTGTTATAGTGAATTAAAAAAACTAACTTGTGTCTTTGCAAACCTTACAAAATATTTTTTTTCTTGTACAACCAACGAAAAAACATATCTCTAGGCATTATTAGCCATTTTACATCTGTTGTTTAGAAGTTATGTTTGAATACATTTTTATTGCTTTTTTCGCATTATCTCAGGATTCTAAGAACATTATAGTCATATTGAGTAAAAACTACTTTTTGCATTAGCAAGATTTATAAAAGCATATGTTTCGAGTAAAACTCCCAAAGATGCATTATTTCAGGCATTATTAGCCATTTTTCATGTTTGGTGTAGGAGTTATGTTTAAATAACTGTCATATTGAGTGTTACAGTATACAGCCATATTGAGTAAAACCTCATTTTTATATTTGCACACTATAGAAAAACAACGGTATCTAGTAAAACTCACATTTATTCAATATCACAGGCATTTTTAGACATCTAGTACGTTTGGATTAGGAATTATGTTGCAATACATTTTTATTGCTTTTTTCGCATTATCTCAGGATTCTAAGTACATTACTGTCAAATTGAGTAAAACATTACTTCTTGTTATTGCAAACCTTAACAAATGTTTTTTTTCCAGGAAAACTCTCAAAGATACATTTCTTTTGGCATTATTAGACATTTTGCATTTCTACTTTTGGAGTTATGTTTCAAAATTGTCATTTTGAGTGTGACCAACCCAGTAAAACCTAATTTTTGTAGTTGTGATTCTTTCCAAAATACCTATTCTGGTAAAACTCACATACACGTACAGGCTTTTTTTTTAGGGAAATTTCATGTTTGGTTTGGAGTTATGATTATAAACATTTCATATTTAGTATAAGTTATACTGTTATATTGAATAAAAAAAACTAACCCGTGTCTTTGCAAACCTTACAAAATATCATTGTTCTATTACAACTAACGAAAATATGTATCTCTAGGAATTATTAGCCATTTTGGATTTGTTGTTTAGAAATTATGTTGGAATACATTTTTATTGTTTTTTTCGCATTATCTCAGGATTCTAAGTACATTACCGTCAAATTTAGTAAAAAAAATACTCTTTGTTTTTGCAAACCTTACCAAATGTTTTGATTTTCAGGAAAACTCTCAAAGATACTTTTCTTCAGGCATTATTGGACATCTTGCATATATATTTTTGGAGTTATATTTCGAAAACTGTCATTTTGAGTGTGACCAATATGAGGCCAGTAAAACCTAATTTTTGTAGTTGTGATTCTTTCCAAAATACCTGATTCTGGTAAAACTCACATAAATTCAATATAACAGGCTTTTTTTTTAGAGAAATTTCATGTTTGTTTTTCGAGTTATGATTATAAACCTTTCATATTTAGTATGACAGTTATACTGTTATATTGAATAAAAAAACTAATTTGTGTCTTTGCAAACCTTACAAAAGATATTTTTTCTTGTACAACTAACGAAAATACATATGTCTAGGCATCATTAGCCATTTTGCATGTGTTGTTTAGAAGTTATGTTTGAATACATTTTTATTGCTTTTTTTGCATTACCTCAGGATTCTAAGAACATTACAGTCATATTGAGTAAAAAACTACTTTTTGCATTTGCAAGATTTAAAAAAGCATATGTTTCGAGTAAAACTCCCAAAGATGCATTATTTCAGGCATTATAAGCCATTTTTCATGTGTGGTGTAGGAGTTATGTTTACATAACTGTCATATTGAGTGTTACAGTATACAGTCATATTGAGTAAAACCTAAATTTTGTATTTGCAAACCATAGAAAAACAACTGTATCTAGTGAAACTCACATTTATTCAATATCACAGGCATTTTTAGACATTTTGCACGTTTGGATTAGGAATTATGTTGGAATACATTTTTATTGCTTTTTTCGCATTATCTCAGGATTCTAAGTACATTACTGTCAAACTTAGTAGAAAAATTACTTTTGTTTTTGCAAACCTTACCAAATGTTTTGATTTTCAGGAGAACTCTCAAAGGTACATTTCTTCAGGCATTATTTGACATTTTGCATGTATATTTTTGGAGTTATGTTTCGAAAACTGTCATTTTGAGTGTGAGCAATATGAGGCCAGTAAAACCTAATTTTTGTAGTTGTGATTCTTTCCAAAATACCTGATTCTGGTAAAACTCACATAAATTCAATATTACAGGCTTTTTTTGGCGAAATTTCATGTTTGGTTTTGGAGTTATAATTATAAACATTTCATATTTAGTATGACAGTTATACTGTTATATTGAATAAAAAAAACTAACCTGTGTCTTTGCAAACCTTAAAAAATATAATTTTTCTAGTACAACTAACGAAAATACGTATCTCTAGGCATTATTAGCCATTTTGCATGTGTTGTTTAGAAATTATGTTGGAATACATTTTTATTGCTTTTTTCTTATTATCTCAGGATTCTAAGTACATTACTGTCAAATTTAGTAAAAAGTTACTTTTTGTTTTTGCAAACCTTACCAAATGTTTTGATTGTCAGGAAAACTCTCAAAGATACATTTCTTCAGGCATTATTGGACATCTTGCATGTATATTTTAGGAGTTATGTTTCGAAAACTGCAATTTTGAGTGTGACCAATATGAGGCCAGTAAAACCTAATTTTTGTAGTTGTGATTCTTTCCAAAATACCTGATTCTGGTAAAACTCACATGGATTCAATATTAAAGGCTTTTTTAGAGAAATTTCATGTTTGGTTTTGGAGTTATGATTATAAACCTTTCATATTTATAATGAAAGGTACTGTTATGTTGAATAAAAAGGTACTGTTATTTTGAATAAAAAAACTAACTTGTGTCTTTGTAAACCTTACAAAAGATCATTTTTCTAGTACAACTAACGAAAATACATATCTCTAGGCATTATTAGCCATGTTGCATGTGTTGTTTAGAGGTTATGTGTGAAAACATTTTTATTGCTTTTTCGCATTATCTCAGGATTCAAAGAACATTATAGTCATATTGTGTAAAAAAAAAAATTGCATTTGCAACATTTAAAAAAGCATATGTTTCGAGTAAAACTCCCAAAGATGCATTATTTCAGGAATTATTAGTCATTTTTCATGTGTGTTCTAGGAATTATGTTTACATAACTTTCATATTGAGTGTTACAGTATACATTCATATTGAATAAAACCTAAATTTTGTATTTGCAAACCATAGAAAAACAACTGTATCTAGTAAAACTCACATTCATTCAATATCAATCAATCAATCAATGTTCACTTATATAGCCCTAAATCAGTAGTGTCTCAAAGGGCTGCACAAACCACTACGACATCCTCGGTAGGCCCACATAAGGGCAAGGAAAACTCACACCCAGTGGGACATCGGTGACAATAATGACCCAGTGGGACTTCGGTGACAATGAAGACTATGAGAACCTTGGAGAGGGGGAAAGCAATGGATGTCGAGCGGGTCTAACATGATACTGTGAAAGTTCAATCCATAATGGATCCAACACAGTCGCGAGAGTCCAGTCCAAAGCGGATCCAACACAGCAGCGAGAGTCCCGTTCATAGCGGAGCCAACAGGAAACCATCCCAAGCGGAGGCCCCAGCCGATACACAGGCAAGCAGTACATGGCCACTGGATCGGACCGGACCCCCTCCACAAGGGAGAGTGGGACATAGAAGAAAAAGAAAAGAAACGGCAGATCAACTGGTCTAAAAAGGGAGTCTATTTAAAGGCTAGAGTATACAAATGAGTTTTAAGGTGAGACTTAAATGCTTCTACTGAGGTGGCATCTCGAATTCGAATTCCAGAGTATTGGACCCCGAACGGAAAACGTTCTATAGCCCGCAGACTTTTTTTGGGCTTTGGGAATCACTAATAAGCCGGAGTCCTTTGAACGCAGATTTCTTGCCGGGACATATGGTACAATACAATCGGCAAGATAGGATGGAGCTAGACCGTGTAGTATTTTATACGTAAGTAGTAAAACCTTAAAGTCACATCTTAAGTGCACAGGAAGGTGAGTCAGTACAGGCGTAATGTGATCAAACTTTCTTGTTCTTGTCAAAAGTCTAGCAGCCGCATTTTGTACCAACTGTAATCTTTTAATGCTAGACATGGGGAGACCCGAAAATAATACGTTACAGTAATCGAGACGAGACGTAACAAATGCATGGATAATGATCTCGGCGTCTTTAGTGGACAGAATGGAGCGAATTTTAGCCATATTACGGATATGAAAGAAAGCCGTTTTAGTAACGCTTTTAATGTGTCCCTCAAAGGAGAAAGTTGGGTCGAAGATAATACCCAGATTCTTTACCGTGTCGCCTTGTTTAATTGTTTGGTTGACAAATGTTAGAGTTGTTTTATTAAATAGAGTTTGGTGTCTAGCAGGACCGATAGTCAGCATTTCTGTTTTTTTGGCGTTGAGTTGCAAAAAGTTAGCGGACATCCATTGTTTAATTTCATTAAGACACGCCTCCAGCTGACTACAATCCGGCGTGTTGGTCAGCTTTAGGGGCATGTAGAGTTGGGTGTCACCAGCATAACAGTGAAAGCTAATACCGTATTTGCGTATGATGTCACCTAGCGGCAGCATGTAGATGCTGAAGAGTGCAGGGCCAAGGACCGAACCCTGGGGAACTCCACACGTTACCTTAACGTAGTCCGAGGTCACATTGTTATGGGAGACACACTGCATCCTATCAGTAAGATAAGAGTTAAACCAAGACAGGGCTAAGTCTGACATACCAATTCGTGTTTTGATACGTTCTAATAAAATATTATGATCGACGGTATCGAAAGCAGCGCTAAGATCGAGGAGCAGCAACATAGATGACGCATCAGAATCCATCGTTAGCAATAGATCATTAGTCAGTTTTGCGAGGGCTGTCTCCGTGGAGTGATTTGCTCTGAAACCGGATTGAAAGGTTTCACATAGATTGTTAGACGCTAAGTGTTCATTTAACTGCTCCGCAACAATTTTTTTGAGGATTTTTGAAATAAAGGGAAGGTGAGACACCGGTCGGTAGTTTACCATGAGGTCAGGATCGACGTTAGGTCTTTTAAGAAGAGGATGAATATCCGCTTTTTTGAATGCTAGGGGAACAGTGCCCGAGGAGAGTGATAAGTTTATAATATTTAGCACTGATGGACCTAATAATACAAAGAGCTCCTTGATCAGTTTCCCAGGAAGAGGGTCAAGTAAACATGTTGTTTGTTTTATTCCATTTACACGTTGTAACAATTCCTCTAATGTTATTTCCTCAAAACGAGAGAAACTATTTTGGAGGGCAGTATCCGCCGTATATACCATCGTGTCAGTGTTAATAGAACCCCGTTGTAGCTGGGACGCATTGTCTTTAATCTCCTTTCTAATGACTTCAATTTTCTTACTAAAGAATTGCATAAAGTCATCAGCTGAGTGGGTTGAGCTACTGGAAGGGGTCCCTTGTTGGGTTAGCGATGCTACCGTACTAAACAAAAATTTAGGATCGTTTTTATTACGGTGGATGAGATTTGAGTAATATTTAGCTTTAGCTAAGGTAAGCATGCGTTTATAAGTTATTAAACCATCACTCCATGCTTGATGGTGTACCTCAAGTTTAGTCGTGCGCCATTTGCGTTCCAGCTTTCTACGTAATAATTTCTGAGCTCTAGTTTCTTCTGTAAACCACGGGGTGCGCTTTTTTGGAGCCTTTTTTAACTTTAGCGGTGCTATGTTATCAATAGTTTCGCGCAGGGCGTCGTTATAGTTGTTAGTGAGGTAATCAATAGAGCCCACATACTTTGGGAATGGTGCCATTACCGAGGGCAGTAGGTCAGCAAGAGTTGTCGTTGTGGCCGTATTAATTTCGCGGCTGCCATAGCAGTTATTATTATTATTAGTTTGACGAACATGCGTCATAACCTCGAATTTTATAAGGTAATGATCGGACAATACTTTAGTATACGGGAGTATCGTAACTTTGGAAACGGTGATACCCCTGACAAGCACTAGGTCTATCGTATTACCGTTGCGATGCGTGGGTTCATTTATTATTTGTGTGAGACCACAGCTATCAATTATAGTATGGAGCGCTACGCACGGTGGGTCCGATGGGGTATTCATATGGATATTAAAGTCCCCCATTATGATTATATTATCGGTGTGTGTCACTAGATCAGCAACAAACTCCGAAAATTCATTGATAAAGTCCGAATAGGGCCCTGGGGGGCGGTAGATAACAGCCAGGTGTAGAGGGAGCGATGTGACAGACCTCATAGTAAGCACCTCAAACGATTTATATTTATTATTTATGTTAGGACTAAGGTTAAAGTTTTCGTTGTATATTAGTGCGACCCCTCCACCCCTTTTAAGCTGACGGGCAATATGCGCATGTGTAAAGTTAGGAGGACATGCCTCATTTAGCGCAAAAAAGTCGTTTGGTTTAAGCCAGGTTTCGCTGAGACCGATGACGTTAAGATTGTTGTCTCTGATGATAACATTAACTAACAACGTTTTGGGAGACAATGATCTTATGTTTAAAAAACTATATTATAGGTAGTGGGCTGTTTTAGGGAATTTTTGATCAAATTATCCGTAATAGCAATATTAATAATGTTGTGTTTATTATGCCCAGTGCATTTAGTATAATAACGGCCATATCTAGGAATTGATACGACGGGAATTTTCCGATTGTTTGATTGTTGCTTTGATAAACTGCACGCATCATGGTTATCACAGGCATTTTTAGACATTTCGCACGTTTGGATGAGGAATTATGTTGGAATACATTTTAATTGCTCTTTTTGCATTATCCAAGGATTTTAAGTACATTACTGTCAAATTGGGTAAAACATTTCTTTTTGTTTTTGCAAACCTTACAATTTTTTTTTTTTCCAGTAAAACTCACAAAGATACATTTCTTCAGGCATTTTTTTGTAATTTTGCATGTGTATTTTTGGAGATATGGTTCAAAAACTGTCTTATTGAGTGTGACCAATGTGAGGCCAGTACAACCAAATTTTTGTATTTGTGAACCTTTCCAAAATACCTAATTCAGGTAAAACTCACATAAAGTCAATATTACAGGCTTTTTTAGTATGACAGTTATACTGTTATATTGAATTAAAAAAAAACTTGTATATTTGCAAACACTGTAAAAATAAATTCTGTAAAAAAAACGGCCATTTACTGGCAGCTACGGTTTTCAAACAAAAAACATAAAATTAAAGGAAAACATTGTAAACCAAATAATGATCAAATACATTATATTTACAGAAATTTTCATGAAACGTTTTGGGGAGAAATATCGTAATGTTACAGATTTTTACTAGATTATTAAGATCAACCACCTTTAATAAAGTGACGATGCAAACAATTCTGCAGAAAAATACCTTTATTCTTCAAAGTTTTTCCAAATTATTATGATCAACCACTTTTAGTGAAGTGACAATGCTGGCGGTTCCACGGAAAAATACCATTGTTAAACAGATTTTTTCTGAATTGTTAGGATCAGGGGTGTCTCATTCACTTTACCGGGGGGCCACTGGATGCAGGAAAGTGATGCAAAGTGGGCTAAGCTTGCAAGAGTCGCTATCCCAACCTGGCTACATACTTCCACCATTTCACCGCGAGGATTTCACTGAGCCTCATATAGGGTTGACTCAAAGTTTGGCCGGGCGAATATGACAAGTAGTACCGTGGAGGTTTTTTTTTGTACGCTCATTTACCAAATCATCAGCATGCCAATTGAGGCATGTGATGTGCACGGCATTGTTATGCATGTGATAGTGACTGCAAAATACACTTGGTCAACAGCCACACAGGTCACACTGACGGTGGCTGTACAAACAACTTTAACACTGTTACAAATATCCACCACACTGTGAACCCACATCGAACAAGAATGATAAACACATTTCAGGAAAAAATCCTTACTGTAATAAAACATTAACACAACATCACAAATACCCACAAGCCCATGCAGCGCTATCTCTTCCGGGCTACAATCCCGCGCCCCAAAACATCACCGCCCCCCTCCGTGCGTTGGTTGAGGTGGGCGGGGTTAGGTGGTGGAGGTGTATATTGTAACACATGGAATTCTGGGTATTGTTTCTGTTCTGTAAATGTTGTGTTACGGTGAAGATGTTCTCCTGAAATGTGTTTGTCATTCTTGTTTGATGTGGCTCCACAGTGTGGCGCATATTTGTAACATTAATAAAGTTGTTTGTACGGCCACCGTCAGTGTGATCTGTAAGGCTGTTGACTGTTGATTAAGTATGTCTTGCAGTCACTCATGTATGTCATATTACAGGGAAAAAAATTTAATTGTTAGTTTGAGCATAAAACTTTTATAAGAGGCTACATATATTTTTCGACTTGAATGTGAAAATACACATAAATATGAAAAAAAATTGATTTACCTTAAAATTACATGTAAAACAGTTTGATTGTTAGTACGGACGAATACTTTTATATAACAAGCTACATATTTAATTAAAGTTAATTACTGTAATTTTACATGAAATTGAAATTAATTTGAGAAAAAAGAAAATAATATGTATAATTAATTTTGTATTTCTGTAAAAAAGTAGGAATACACATAATTTGTCATTAATGGCATATTACTTAAAATAACAGGCGGTTTGTTTATTTACAGATAATGTCTTCAATTCTACAGTTTTATAACCTATTTGAAAAAATTGAAAAATTATAGTAGAAATTTTGAGTAAACTAACCATAAAAATGGGATTTTTTTTTTTACAGTGAACCCTACAAAAGATAATTTTTTGCGACAACTAACAAAGATACACATCTCTAGGAATTATTCGCCGTTTTGCATGTGTTGTTTAAAAGAAATGTTTGAATACAATTTTATTGCTTTTTTCGCATTATCTCAGAAATCTAAAAACACTATAGTCATATAATTACTGTTTGCATTTGCAAGATTTAAAAAATCAATCAATCAATGTTTACTTATATAGCCCTAAATCACTAGTGTCTCAAAGGGCTGCACAAACCACCACGACATCCTCGGTAGGCCCACATAAGGGCAAGGAAAACTCACACCCAGTGGGACATCGGTGACAATAATGACCCAGTGGGACGTCGGTGACAATGATGACTATGAGAACCTTAGAGAGGAGGAAAGCAATGGATGTCGAGCGGATCTAACATGATACTGTGAAAGTTCAATCCACAATGGATACAACACAGTCGCGAGAGTCCAGTCCAAAGAGGATCCAAGACACAGCAGCGAGAGTCCCGTTCACAGCGGAGCCAGCAGGAAACCATCCCAAGCGTAGGCGGACCAGCAGCGCAGAGATGTCCCCAGCCGATACACAGGCGAGCAGTACATGGCCACCGGATCGGACCGGACCCCCTCCACACGGGAGAGTGGGACATAGAAGAAAAAGAAAAGAAACGGCAGATCAACTGGTCTAAAAAGGGAGTCTATTTAAAGGCTAGAGTATACAAATGAGTTTAAAGGTGAGACTTAAATGCTTCTACTGAGGTGGCATCGCGAACTGTTACCGGGAGGGTATTCCAGAGTACTGGAGCCCGAACGGAAAATGCTCTATAGCCCGCAGACTTTTTTTGGGCTTTGGGAATCACTAATAAGCCGGAGTCCTTTGAACGCAGATTTCTTGCCGGGACATATGGTACAATACAATCGGCAAGATAGGATGGAGCTAGACCGTGTAGTATTTTATACGTAAGTAGTAAAACCTTAAAGTCACATCTTAAGTGCACAGGAAGCCAGTGCAGGTGAGCCAGTACAGGCGTAATGTGATCAAACTTTCTTGTTCTTGTCAAAAGTCTAGCAGCCGCATTTTGTACCAACTGTAATCTTTTAATGCTAGATATGGGGAGACCTGAAAATAATACGTTACAGTAGTCGAGGCGAGACGTAACAAACGCATGGATAATGATCTCAGCGTCTTTATTGGACAGAATGGAGCGAATTTTAGCAATGTTACGGAGATGAAAGAAGGCCGTTTTAGTAACGCTTTTAATGTGTGCCTCAAAGGAGAGAGTTGGGTCAAAGATAATACCCAGATTCTTTACCGTGTCGCCTTGTTTAATTGTTTGGTTGTCAAATGTTAGAGTTGTATTATTAAATAGAGTTCGGTGTCTAGCAGGACCGATAATCAGCATTTCCGTTTTTTTGGCGTTGAGTTGCAAAAAGTTAGCGGACATCCATTGTTTAATTTCATTAAGACACGCCTCCAGCTGACTACAATCCGGCGTGTTGGTCAGCTTTAGGGGCATGTAGAGTTGGGTGTCATCAGCATAACAGTGAAAGCTAACACCGTATTTGCGTATGATGTCACCTAGCGGCAGCATGTAGATGCTGAAGAGTGCAGGGCCAAGGACCGAACCCTGGGGAACTCCACACGTTACCTTAACGTAGTCCGAGGTCACATTGTTATGGGAGACACACTGCATCCTATCAGTAAGATAAGAGTTAAACCAAGACAGGGCTAAGTCTGACATACCAATTCGTGTTTTGATACGTTCTAATAAAATATTATGATCGACGGTATCGAAAGCAGCGCTAACATCGAGGAGCAGCAACATAGATGACGCATCAGAATCCATCGTTAGCAATAGATCATTAGTCATTTTTGCGAGGGCTGTCTCAGTGGAGTGATTTGCCCTGAAACCGGATTGAAAGGTTTCACATAGATTGTTAGACGCTAAGTGTTCATTTAACTGCTCCGCAACAATTTTTTCAAGGATTTTTGAAATAAAGGGAAGGTGAGACACCGGTCGGTAATTTACCATGAGGTCAGGATCGAGGTTAGGTCTTTTAAGAAGAGGATGAATAACCGCTTTTTTGAATGCTAGGGGAACAGTGCCCGAGGAGAGTGATAAGTTTATAATATTTTGCACTGATGGACCTAATAATACAAAGAGCTCCTTGATCAGTTTCCCAGGAAGAGGGTCAAGTAAACATGTTGTCTGTTTTATTCCATTTACACGTTGTAACAATTCCTCTAATGTTATTTCCTCAAAACGAGAGAAACTATTTTGGAGGGCAGTATCCGCCGTATATACAATCGTGTCAGTGTTAATAGAACCCCGTTGTAGCTGGGACGCATTGTCTTTAATCTCCTTTCTAATGACTTCAATTTTCTTACTAAAGAATTGCATAAAGTCATCAGCTGAGTGGGTTGAGCTACTGGAAGGAGTCCCTTGTTGGGTTAGCGATGCTACCGTACTAAACAAAAATTTAGGATCGTTTTTATTACGGTGGATGAGATTTGAGTAATATTTAGCTTTAGCTAAGGTAAGCATGCGTTTATAAGTTATTAAACCATCACTCCATGCTTGATGGTGCACCTCAAGTTTAGTCGTGCGCCATTTGCGTTCCAGCTTTCTACATAATAATTTCTGAGCTCTAGTTTCTTCTGTAAACCACGGGGTGCGCTTTTTTGGAGCCTTTTTTAACTTTAGCGGTGCTATGTTATCAATGGTTTCGCGCAGGGCGTCGTTAAAGTTGTTAGTGAGGTTATCAATAGAGCCCACATACTTTGGGAATGGTGCCATTACCGAGGGCAGTAGGTCAGCAAGAGTTGTCGTTGTGGCTGTATTAATGTTGCGGCTGCTATAGCAGTTATTATTATTATTAGTTTGACGAACATGCGTCATAACCTCAAATTTTATAAGGTAATGATCGGACAATACTTTAGTATACGGGAGTATCGTAACTTTGGAAACGGTGATGCCCCTGACAAGCACTAGGTCTATCGTATTACCGTTGCGATGCGTGGGTTCATTTATTATTTGTGTGAGACCACAGCTATCAATTACAGTCCGGAGCGCTACGCACGGTGGGTCCGATGGGGTATTCATATGGATATTAAAGTCCCCCATTATGATTATATTATCGGCGTGTGTCACTAGATCAGCAACGAACTCTGAAAATTCATTAATAAAGTCCGAATAGGGCCCTGGGGGGCGGTAGATAACAGCCAGGTGTAGAGGCAGCGGTGTGACAGACCTCATAGTAAGCACCTCAAACGATTTATATTTATTATTTATGTTAGGACTAAGGTTAAAGTTTTCGTTGTATATTAGTGCGACCCCCCCACCCCTTTTGAGCGGACGGGCTATATGCGCATGTGTAAAGTTAGGAGGACATGCCTCATTTAGCGCAAAAAAGTCGTTTGGTTTAAGCCAGGTTTCGCTGAGACCGATGACGTTAAGATTGTTGTCTCTGATAATATCATTAACTAACAACGTTTTAGGAGACAATGATCTTATGTTTAAAAAACCTATATTATAGGTAGTGGGCTGTTTTAGGGAGTTTTTGATCAAATTATCCGTAGTAGCAATATTAATAATGTTGTGTTTATTATGCCCAGTGCATTTAGTATAGTTACGACCATATCTAGGAATTGATACGACAGGAATTTTCCGATTGTTTGATTGTTGCTTTGATAAACTGCACGCATCATGGTTAGCCACCTCAGTAACGGGGATTTTCCGATTGTTTGTTTGTTGCTTTGATAAACTGCACGCATCATAGTTAGCCACCTCAGTAAAACACATGTCCAACTCTGAAACACTCAAAGCAGAAAAAACTTGTTCTAATTTAACAGACTCCTTACCTAGACCAGTAGTCTCGCATTTTCCATCTAAATCCGTCTTCGGGATGGAGGAAAGTGGTTTTCTGTGGGGATTAGCCTTCTGCTTTGTTTTTAGCCCCGCTCGGCATCCGCGTTTCCGATCACACCGCTGGCGTCTGCTCCGTAGACGGCCCCCGCTTCTACTAGACTCCCCTGCTTCACAGGCCGCTGGATGTAGCCGCCGACGTATTCCCATGCTAAATAGCATGTTTAGCACACCCGCGTCTATCAGTCCAAAACGGCCCGATATGTCCACATCCAGAAGTGTCTGGCGGTCGTACGTTTCGAGTAAAACTCCCAAAGATGCATTATTTCAGGCATTATAAGCCATTTTTCATGTGTGGTGTAGGAGTTATGTTTACATAACTGTCATATTGAGTGTTACAGTACACAGTCATATTGAGTAAAACCTCATTTTTATATTTGCAAACCGTAGAAAAACAACTGTATCTAGTGAAACTCACACGTATTCAATATCACAGGCCTTTTTAGACATTTTGCTCGTTTGGATTAGGAATTATGTTAGAATACATTTTTATTGCTTTTTTCGCATTATCTCAGGATTCGAAGTACATTACTGTCAAATTTAGTAAAAAATTACTTTTTGTTTTTGCAAACCTTACCAAATGTTTTTTTTCCAGAAAAACTCTCAAAGATACATTTCTTCAGGCATTATTAGACATTTTGCATTTCTACTTTTGGAGTTATGTTTCAAAATTGTCATTTTGAGTGTGACCAATATGAGGCCAGTAAAACCTAATTTTTGTATTTGTGAATCTTTCCAAAATACCTGATTCTGTTAAAACTCACATGAATTCAATATTACAGGCTTTTTTAGAGAAATTACATGTTTGGTTTTGGGGTTATGATTATAAACCTTTCATATTTAGTATGACAGTTATCAATCAATCAATCAATCAATGTTTATTTATATAGCCCTAAATCACAAGTGTCTCAAAGTTATACTGTTATATTGAATAAAAAACTAATTTGTGTCTTTGCAAACCTTACAAAAGATCATTTTTCTTGTACAACTAACGAAAATACATAGTCTAGGCATTATTAGCCATCTTGCATGTGTTGTTTAGAAGTTATGTTTGAATACATTTTTATTGCTTTTTTTTTGCTTTTCCTCAGGATTCTAAGAACATTACAGTCATATTGAGTAAAAAACTACTTTTTGCTTTTGCAAGATTTAAAAAAGCATGTGTTTCGAGTAAAACTCCCAAAGATGATTATTTCAGGCATTACAAGCCATTTTTTATGTGTGGTGTAGGAGTTATGTTTACATAACTGTCATATTGAGTGTTACAGTACACAGTCATATTGAGTAAAACCTAAATGTTGTATTTGCAAACCATAGAAAAACAACTGTATCTAGTGAAACCCACACATATTCAATATCACAGGCTTTTTTAGACATTTTGCTCGTTTGGATTAGGAAGCATGTTGGAATACATTTTTATTGCTTTTTTCTTATTATCTCAGGATTCTAAGTACATTACTGTCAAATTTAGTAAAAAAATACTTTTTGTTTTTGCAATCCTTACCAAATTTTTTTTTTCCAGAAAAACTCTCAAAGATATATTTCTTCAGGCATTATTAGACATTTTGCATTTCTACTTTTAGAGTTATGTTTCAAAATTGTCATTTTGAGTGTGACCAATATGAGGCCAGTAAAAATAGCTAATAATGCCTAGAGATATGTGTTTTCTTTAGTTGTACTAGAAAAATGAGCTTTTGTAAGGTTTGCAAATACACAAATTAGTTTTTGTATTCAATATAACAGTATAACTGTCATACTAAATATGAAAGGTTTATAATCATAACGCGAAAACCAAACATGAAATTTCTCTAAAAAAGCCTGTACTATTGAATTTATGTGAGTTTTACCAGAATCAGGTATTGTGGAAAGAATCACAACTACAGAAATTAGGTTTTACTGGCCTCATATTGGTCACACTCAAAATTACAGTTTTCGAAACATAACTCCAAAAATATACATGCGAAATGTCTAATAATGCCTGAAGAATTGTATCTTTGAGAGTTTTCCTGGAAAAAAAACATTTGGTAAGGTTTGCAATAACAAAAAGTAATTTTGTTTACTAATTTTGACAGTAATGTACTTAGAATCCTGAGATAATGCGAAAAAAGGAATAAAAATGTATTGCAACATAATTCCTAATCCAAACGTACTAGATATCTAAAAATGCCTGTGATATTGAATAAATGTGAGTTTTACTAGATACAGTTGTTTTTCTATGGTTTGCAAATATAAAAATGAGGTTTTACTCAATATGACTGTGTACTGTAACACTCAATATGACAGTTATGTAAACATAACTCCTACACCACACATGAAAAATGGCTTATAATGCCTGGAATAATGCATCTTTGGGAGTTTTACTCGAAACATAAGCTTTTTTAAATCTTGCAAATGCAAAAAGTAAATTTTCCCTCAATAGGGGGATAATGAGATAATGCAAAAGGGCAATAAAAATGTATTCAAACATAAATTCTAAACAACAGATGCAAAATGGCTAATAATGCCTAGAGATATGTTTTTTCGTTGGTTGTACAAGAAAAATATATTTTGTAAGGTTTGCAAAGACACAAGTTACTTTTTTTTATTCAATATAACAGTATAACTCTCGTACTAAATATGAAATGTTTATAATCAGAACTCCAAAACCAAACATGAAATTTCTCTAAAAAAGCCTGTAATATTGAATTCATGTGAGTTTTACCAGATTTAGGTATTGTGGAAAGAATCACAACTACAAAAATTAGGTTTTACTGGCCTCATATTGGTCACACTAAAAATTACAGTTTTCGAAACATAACTCCAAAAATATTTATGCAAGATGTCCAATAATGCCTGAAGAGTTTTCCTGAAAATCAAAACATTTGGTAAGGTTTGCAAAAACAAAAAGTAATTTTTTACTAATTTTGACAGTAATGTACTTAGAATCCTGAGATAATGCGAAAAAAGCAATAAAAATGTATTCCAACATAACTCCTAATCCAAACGAGCAAAATTTCTAAAAAGACCTGTGATATTGAATACGTGTGAGTTTCACTAGTTACAGTTGTTTTTCTATGGTTTGCAAATATAAAAATGAGGTTTTACTCAATATGACTATGTACTGTAAAACAGTGGTGTAGGAGTTACACATAACTCCTACACCACACATGAAAAATGGCTTATAATGCCTGGAATAATACATCTTTGGGAGTTTTACTCGGAACATATGCTTTTTTAAATCTTGCAAATTCAAAAAGTATTTTTTCCCTCAATATGTCTGTAATGTTCTTAGAATCCTGATATAATGTGAAAAAAGCAATAAAAATTAATTCAAACATAACTTCTAAACAACACATGCAAAATGGCTAATAATGCCTAGAGATGTGTGTTTTCGTTAGTTGTACTAGAAAAATGAGATTTGGTAAGTTTTGCAAATACACTAATTATTTTTTTTATTCAATTAAACAGTATAACTGTCGTACTAAATATGAAAGGTTTATAATCATAGCTCCAAAACCAAACATGAAATTTGTCTAAAAAAGTCTGTAATATTGAATTCAAGTGAGTTTTACCAGAATCAGGTATTTTGGAAAGAATCACAACTACAAAAATTAGGTTTTACTGGCCTCATATTGGTCACACTTAAAATGACAGTTTTCGAAACATAACTCCAAAAATATACATGCAAAATGTCAAATAATGCCTGAAGAAATGTATCTTTGAGAGTTCTCTTGAAAATCAAAAATTTGGTAAGGTTTTAAAAACAAAAGTCATTTTTCTACTAAATTTGACAGTAATGTACTTAGAATCCTGAGATAATGCGAAAAAAGCAATAAATTGTATTCCAACATAATGCCTGTGATTTTGAATAAATGTGAGTTTCACTAGATACAGTTGTTTTTTTATGGTTTGCAAATACAAAATTTAGGTTTTACTCAATATGACTGCAATAAAAATGTATTCAAACTTAACTTCTAAACAACTAATGAAAAATGGCTAATAATGCCTAGACATTTGTATTCTCGTTAGTTGTACAAGAAAAATGATCTTTTGTAAGGTTTGCAAATACACAAATTAGTTTTTTTATTCAATATAACAGTGTAACTGTCATACTAAATATGAAAGGTTTTTAATCATAACTCCAAAACCAAACATGAAATTTCTCTAAAAAAAAAAAAAAGCCTGTAATATTGAATTCATGTGATTTTTACCAGAATCAGGTATTTTGGAAAGAATCACAACTACAAAAATTAGGTTTTACTGGCCTCATATTGGTCACACTCAAATTGACAATTTTCAAACATAACTCCAAAAGTAGAAATGCAAAATGTCTAATAATTTCTGAAGATATGTATCTTTAAGAGTTTTTTTGGGAAAAAATCATTTGGTAAGGATTGCAAGAACAAAAAGTAATGTTTTACTAAATTTGACAGTAATGTACTTGGGACCCTGAGATAATGCGAAAAAAGGATTAAAAATATATTCAAAGATAACTTCTAAACAACACATGCAAAATGGCTAATAATGCCTAGACATATGTATTTTCGTTAGTTGTACAAGAAACATATATTTTGTAAGGTTTGCAAAGACACAAATTAGTTTTTTATTCAATATAACAGTATAACTGTCATACTAAATATGAAAGGTTTATAATCAGGTTTTACTGGCCTCATATTTGTCAAACTCAAAATTTCAGTTTTTGAAACATAACTCCAAAAATACACATGCAAAATGTCTAATAATGCCCGAAGGAATGCATCTTAGAGAGTTTTCCTGAAAAAAAAAAACACATTTGGTAGGGTTTGCAAAAACAAAAAGTAATTTTTTTTTACTCAATTTGACAGTAATGTACTTAGAATCCTGAGAAAATGCGAAAAAAGCAATAAAAATGTATTCCAACATAATTCCTAATCCAAACGTGCAAAATGTCTAAAATTGCCTGTGATATTGAATAAATGTGAGTTTCACTAGATGCAGTTGTTTTTCTATGGTTTGCAAATATAAAAAGGAGATTTTACTCAATATGACTGTGTACTGTAACACCCAATATGACAGTTATGTAAACATAACTCCTACACCACACATGAAAAATGGCTTATAATGCCTGAAATAATGCATCTTTGGGAGTTTTACTCGAGACATATGCTTTTTTAAATCTTGCAAATGCAAAAAGTTGTCTTTTACTTAATATGACTGTAATGTTCTTAGAATCCTGAGATAATGCGAAAAAAGCAATAAAAATGTATTCTAAGATAACTTCTAAACACCACATGCAAAATAGCTAATAATGCCTAGAGAAATTTAATTTCGTTACATGTACTAGAAAAATGATCTTTTGTAAGGTTTGCAAAGACACAAATTAGTTTTTTTATTCAATATAACAGTATAACTGTCATACTAAATATGAAAGGTTTTAAATCATAACTCCAAAACCAAACATTAAATTTCTCTAAAAAAGCCTGTAATATTGAATTTATGTGAATTTTACCAGAATCAGGTATTTTGGAAAGAATCACAACTACAAAAATTAGGTTTTACTGGCCTCATATTGGTCACACTCAAAATGACAATTTTGAAACATAACTCCAAAAATATATATGCAAAATGTCTAATAATGCCTGAAGAAATGTATCTTTGAGAGTTTTCCTGGAAAAAAACATTTGGTAAGGTTTTAAAAACAAAAGTAATTTTTATACTAAGTTTGACAGTAATGTACTTAGAATCCTGAGATAATGCGAAAAAAGCAATAAAAATGAATTCCAACATAATTCCTAATCCAAACGAGCAAAATGTCTAAAAATGCCTGTGATTTTGAATAAATGTGAGTTTCACTAGATACTGTTGTTTTTCTATGGTTTGCAAATATAAAAATGAGGTTTTACTCAGTATGACTGTGTACTGTAACACTCAATATGACAGTTATGTAAACATAACTCCTACACCACACATGAAAAATGGCTTATAATGCCTGAAATAATGCATCTTTGGGAGTTTTACTCGAGACATATGCGTTTTTAAATCTTGCAAATGCAAAAAGTTGTCTTTTACTCAATATGACTGTAATGTTCTTAGAATCCTGTGATAATGCGAAAAAAGCAATACAAATGTATTCCAAGATAACTTCTAAACACCACATGCAAAATAAATAATAATGCCTAGAGATATGTATTTTCGTTACATGTACTAGAAAAATGATCTTTTGTAAGGTTTGCAAAGACACAAATTTGTTTTTTTATTCAATATAACAGTATAACTGTTATACTAAATATGAAAGGTTTATAATCATAACTCCAAAACCAAACATGAAAGTTCTCTAAAAAAGCCTGTAATATTGAATTCATGTGAATTTTACCAGAATCAGGTATTTTGGAAAGGTTCACAAATACAAAAATTAGGTTTTACTAGCCTCATATTGGTCACACTCAAAATGAAAATTTTGAAATATAACTCCAAAAGTAGAAATGCAAAATGTCTAATAATGCCTGAAGAAATGTATCTTTGAGAGTTTTCCTGAAAATCAAAACATTTGGTAAGGTTTGCAAAAACAAAAGTAATTTTTCTACTAAGTTTGACCGTAATGTACTTAGAATCCTGAGATAATGCGAAAAAAGCAATAAAAATGTATTCCAACATAATTCCTAATCCAAACGAGCAAAATGTCTAAAAAGGCCTGTGATATTGAATACGTGTGAGTTTCACTAGATACAGTTGTTTTTCTATGGTTTGCAAATAAAAAATTTTGGTTTTACTCAATATGACTGTATACTGTAACACTCAATATGACATTTTTTAAACATAACTCCTACACCACACATGAAAAATGGCTTATAATGCCTGAAATAATGCATCTTTGGGAGTTTTCCTGGGAAAAAAAAACATTTGTTAAGGTTTGCAATGACAAAAAGTAATTTTGTTTACTACTTTTGACAGTAATGTACTTAGAATCCTGAGATAATGCGAAAAAAGCAATAAAAATGTATTTCAACATAATTCCTAATCCAAACGAACTAGATGTCTAAAAATGCCTGTGATATTGAATACGTGTGAGTTTCACTAGATACACTTGTTTTTCTATAGTTTGCAAATATAAAAATGAGGTTTTACTCAATATGACTGTATATTGTAACACTCAATATGACAGTTATTGAAACATAACTCCTACACCACACATGAAAAATGGCTAATAATGCCTGAAATAATGCATCTTTGGGAGTTTTACTGGAAACATATGATTTTTTAAATCTTGCTAATGCAAAAATTAGTTTTTTTCTCAATATGACTATAATGTTCTTAGAATCCTGAGATAATGCGAAAAAAGCAATAAAAATGTATTCAAACATAACTTCTAAACAACAGATGTAAAATGGCTAATAATGCCTAGTGATATGTTTTTTCGTTGGTTGTACAAGAAAAAATATATTTTGTAAGGTTTGCAAAGACACAAGTTAGTTTTTTTAATTCAATATATCAGTATAACTTTCGTACTAAATATGAAATGTTTATAATCAGAACTCCAAAACCAAACATGAAATTTCTCAAAAATAGTCTGTAAAATTGAATTCATGAGAGTTTTACCAGAATCAGGTATTGTGGAAAGAATCACAACTACAAAAATTAGGTTTTACTGGCCTCATATTGGTCACACTCAAAATGACAGTTTTCGAAACATAACTCCAAAAGTAGAAATGCAAAATAACTAATAATGCCTGAAGAAATGTATCTTTGCGAATTTTTCTGGAAAAAAAAACATTTGGTAAGGTTTGCAAAAACAAAAAGTAATTTTTTACTAAATTTGACAGTAATGTACTTAGAATCCTGAGATAATGCGAAAAAAGCAATAAAAATGTATTCCAACATAATTCCTAATCCAAACGAGCAAAATGTCTAAAAAGGCCTGTGATATTGAATATGTGTGAGTTTCACTAGATACAGTTGTTTATTCTATGGTTCGCATAATACAAAATTTAGGTTTTACTAAATATGACTGTATACTGTAACACTCAATATGACAGTTATTTAAACATAACTCCTACACCACACATGAAAAATGGCTTATAATGCCTGAAATAATGCATCTTTGGGAGTTTTACTCGAAACATATGCTTTTTTAGATCTTGCAAATGAAAAAAGGAGTTTTTTACTCAATATGACTATAATGTTCTTAGAATCCTTAGGTAATGCAAAAAAAGCAATAAAAATGTATTCAAACTTAACTTCTAAACAACTAATGAAAAATGGCTAATAATGCCTAGACATTTGTATTCTCGTTAGTTGTACAAGAAAAATGATCTTTTGTAAGGTTTGCAAATACACAAATTAGTTTTTTTATTCAATATAACAGTATAACTGTCATACTAAATATGAAAGGTTTTTAATCATAACTCCAAAACCAAACATGAAATTTCTCTCTAAAAAAAGGCTGTAATATTGAATTCATGTGATTTTTACCAGAATCAGGTATTTTGGAAAGAATCACAACTACGAAAATTAGGTTTTACTGGCCTCATATTGGTCACACTCAAAATGACAATTCTGAAACATAACTCCAAAAGTAGAAATGCAAAATGTCTAATAATGCCTGAAGAAATGTATCTTTGAAAGTTTTTTTGGGAAAAAAAACATTTGGTAAGGATTGCAAAAACAAAAAGTAATGTTTTACTAAATTTGACAGTAATGTACTTGGGTTCCTGAGATAATGCGAAAAAAGGATTAAAAATGTATTCAAACATAACTTCTAAACAACACATGCAAAATGGCTAATAATGCCTGGACATATGTATTTTCGTTAGTTGTACAAGAAAAATATATTTTGTAAGGTTTGCAAAGACACAAATTAGTTTTTTATTCAATATAACAGTATAACTGTCATACTAAATATGAAAGGTTTTAAATCATAACTCCAAAACCAAACATGAAATTTCTCTAAAAAAGCCTGTAATATTGAATTTATGTGAGTTTTACCAGAATCAGGTATTTTGGAAAGGTTCACAAAAAAAAAAAATAGCTTTTACTGGCCTCATATTGGTCACACTCAAAATGACAATTTTGAAACATAACTCCAAAAGAAGAAATACAAAATGTCTAATAATGCCTGAAGGAATGTATCTTTGAGAGTTTTCCTGAAAATCCAAACATTTGGTAAGGTTTGCAAAAACAAAAGTACATTTTCTACTAAGTTTGACCGTAATATACTTAGAATCCTGAGATAATGCGAAAAAAGCAATAAAAATGTATTCCAACATAATTCCTAATCCAAACGAGCAAAATGTCTAAAAAGGCCTGTGATATTGAATACGTGTGAGTTTCACTAGATACAGTTGTTTTTCTATGGTTTGCAAATAAAAAATTTTGGTTTTACTCAATATGACTGTATACTGTAACACTCAATATGACATTTTTTAAACATAACTCCTACACCACACATGAAAAATGGCTTATAATGCCTGAAATAATGCATCTTTGGGAGTTTTACTCGAAACATATGCTTTTTTAAATCTTGCAAATGCAAAAAGTAGTTTTTTACTCAATATGACTATAATGTTCTTAGAATCCAGAGGTAATGAAAAAAGGCAATAAAAATGTATTCAAACATAACTTCTAATACTAATGCAAAATGGCTAATAATGCCTAGACATATGTATTTTCGTTAGTTGTACAAGAAAAATGATCTTTTGTAAGGTTTGCAAATACACAAATTAGTTTTTTTATTCAATATAACAGTATAACTGTCATACTAAATATGAAAGGTTTTTAATCATAACTCCAAAACCAAACATGAAATTTATCTCTAAAAAAAAGCCTGTAATATTGAATTCATGTGATTTTTACCAGAATCAGGTATTTTGGAAAGAATCACAACTACGATAATTAGGTTTTACTGGCCTCATATTGGTCACACTCAAAATGACAATTTTGAAACATAACTCCAAAAGTAGAAATGCAAAATGTCTAATAATGCCTGAAGAAATGTATCTTTGAGAGTTTTCCTGAAAATCTAAACATTTGGTAAGGTTTGCAAAAACAAAAGTAATTTTTCTACTAAGTTTGACCGTAATGTACTTAGAATCCTGAGATAATGCGAAAAAAGCAATAAAAATGTATTCCAACATAATTCCTAATCCAAACGTGCAAAATGTCTAAAAATGCCTGTGATATTGAATAAATGTTCGTTTCACAAGATACAGTTGTTTTTCTATGGTTTGCAAATATAAAAATGAGGTTTTACTCAATATGACTGTGTACTGTAACACTCAATATGACAGTTATGTAAACATAACTCCTACACCACACATGAAAAATGGCTTATAATGCCTGAAATAATGCATCTTTGGGAGTTTTACTCGAGACATATGCTTTTTTAAATCTTGCAAATGCAAAAAGTTGTTTTTTACTCAATATGACTGTAATGTTCTTAGAATCCTGAGATAATGCGAAAAAAGCAATACAAATGTATTCAAACATAACTTCTAAACACCACATGCAAAATAACTAATAATGCCTAGAGATATGTATTTTCGTTACATGTACTAGAAAAATGATCTTTTGTAAGGTTTGCAAAGACACAAATTAGTTTTTTTATTCAATATAACAGTATAACTGTCATACTAAATATGAAAGGTTTATAATCATAACTCCAAAACCAAACATGAAATTTCGCTAAAAAAAAAGCCTGTAATATTGAATTCATGTGATTTTTACCAGAATCAGGTATTTTGGAAAGAATCACAACTACAAAAATTAGGTTTTACTGGCCTCATATTGGTCACACTCAAAATGACAATTTTGAAACATAACTCCAAAAGTAGAAATGCAAAATGTCTAATAATGCATTATTTCAGGCATTATAAGCCATTTTTCATGTGTGGTGTAGGAGTTATGTTTACATAACTATCATATTGAGTGTTACAGTATACAGTCATATTGAGTTAAACCTAAATTTTGTATTTGCAAACCATAGAAAAACAACTGTATCTAGTTAAACTCACATTTATTCAAAATCACAGGCTTTTTTAGACATTTTGCACGTTTGGATTAGGAATTATGTTGGAATACATTTTTATTGATTTTTTCGCATCATCTCAGGATTCTAAGTACATTACTGTCAAATTTAGTAAAACAATTCCTTTTTGTTTTTGCAAACATTACTAAATGTCTTTTTTCCAGAAAAACTCTCAAAGATACATTTCTTCAGGCATTATAAGACATTTTGCATTTCTACTTTTGGAGTTATGTTTCAAAATTGTCAGTTTGAGTGTGACCAATATGAGGCCAGTAAAACCTAATTTTTGTAGTTGTGATTCTTTCCAAAATACCTGATTCTGGTAAAACTCACATAAATTCAATATTGCAGGCTTTTTTTTTAGAGAAATTTCATGTTTGGTTTTGGAGTTATGATTATAAACCTTTCATATTTAGTATGACAGTTATACTGTTATATTGAATAAAAAAAATAATTTGTGTCTTTGCAAACCTTACAAAAGATCATTTTTCTAGTACATGTAACGAAAATACATATCTCTAGGCATTATTAGTTATTTTGCATGTGGTGTTTAGAAGTTATGTTTGAATACATTTTTATTGCTTTTTTCACATTATCTCAGGACTGTAAGACTTTTATAGTCATATTGAGTAAAAAACTCCTTTTTGCATTTGCAAGATTTAAAAAAGCATATGTTTCGAATAAAACTCCAAAAGATGCATTATTTCAGGCATTATTAGCCATTTTTCATGTGTGGTGTAGGAGTTATGTTTAAATAACTGTCATATTGAGTGTTACAGTATACAGTCATATTGAGTAAAACCTCATTTGTGTATTTTCAAACCATAGAAAAACAACTGTATCTAGTAAAACTCACATGTATTCAATATTACAGGCATTTTTAGACAATTTGCACTTTTGGATTAGGAATCATATTGGAATACATTTTTATTGCTTTTTTCGCATTATCTCAGGATTCTAGTACATTACTGTCAAATTGAGTAAAACAATTACTTTTTGTTTTTGCAAACCCTACCGAATATTTTTTTTCAGGAAAACTCTCAAAGATGCATTCCTTCGGGCATTATTAGACATTTTGCATGTGTATATTTGGAGTTATGTTTCAAAAACTGACATTTTGAATTTGACCAATATGAGGCCAGTAAAACCTGATTTTTGTATTTGTGAACCTTTCCAAAATACCTTATTCCGGTAAAACTCACATAAATTCAATATTAGAGGCTTTTTTAGCCATTTTGCATGTGTTGTTTTGAAGTTATGTTTGAATACATTTTTATTGCTTTTTCGCATTATCTCAGGATTGTAAGACTATTATAGTCATATTGAGTAAAAAAATACTTTTTGCATTTGCAAGATTTAAAAAAGCATATGTTTCGAATAAAACTCCACAAGATGCATTATTTCGGGCATTATTAGCCATTTTTCATGTGTGGTGTAGGAGTTATGTTTAAATAACTGTCATATTGAGTGTTACAATATACAGTCATATTGAGTAAAACATATTTTTTGTATTTGTAAACCATAGAAAAACAACTGTATCTAGTAAAACTCACAAGTATTCAATATTACAGGCATTTTTAGACAATTTGTACGTTTGGATTAGGAATCATGTTCGAATAGATTTTTATTGCTTTTTTGCATTATCTCAGGATTCTAAGTACATTACTGTCAAATTGAGTAAAACATTAATTTTTGTTTTTGCAAACCCTACCAAATGTTTTTTTTTCAGGAAAACGCTCTAAGATGCTAGTTTTCAGGCATTATTAGACATTTTGCATGTATATTTTTGGAGTTATGTTTAAAAAACTGACATTTTGAGTTTGACCAATATGAGGCCAGTAAAACCTGATTTTTGTATTTGTGAACCTTTCCAAAATACCTGATTCCGGTAAAACTCACATAAATTGAATATTACAGGCTTTCTTAGACAAATTTCATGTTTGGTTTTGGAGTTATGATTATAAACCTTTCATATTTAATTTGACAGTTATACTGTTATATTGAATAAAAAACTAACTTGTGTCTTTGTGAACCTCACAAAAGATCATTTTTGTAGTACAACTAACAAAAATACATATCTCTAGGCATTATTAGCCATTTTGCATGTGTTGTTTAGAAGTTATGTTTGAATACATTTTTATTGCTTTTTTCGCATTATCTCAGGATTGTAAGACTATTATAGTCATATTGAGTAAAAAAAATACTTCTTGCATTTGCAAGATTTAAAAAAGCATATGTTTCGAATAAAACTCCAAAAGATGCATTATTTCAGGCATTATTAGCCATTTTTCATGTGTGGTGTAGGAGTTATGTTTAAATAACTGTCATATTGAGTGTTACAGTATACAGTCATATTGAGTAATACCTCATGTTTGTATTTGCAAACCATAGAAAAACAACTGTATCTAGGAAAACTCACATGTATTCAATATCACAGGCATTTTTAGACATTTTGCACGTTTGGATTAGGAATTATGTTGGAATACATTTTTATTGCTTTTTTCGCATTATCTCAGGATTCTAAGTACATTACTGTCAAATTGAGTAAAACATTACTTTTTGTTTTTGCAAACCCTACCAAATGTTTTTTTTTCAGGAAAACTCTCTAAGATGCTAGTTTTCAGGCATTATTAGACATTTTGCATGTATATGTTTGGAGTTATGTTTAAAAAACTGACATTTTGAGTTTGACCAATATGAGGCCAGTAAAACCTGATTTTTGTATGTGTGAACCTTTCCAAAATACCTGATTCCGGTAAAACTCACATAAATTCAATATTACAGGCTTTTTTAGACAAATTTCATGTTTGCTTTTGGAGTTATGATTATAAACCTTTCATATTTAATATGACAGTTATACTGTTATATTGAATAAAAAACTAACTTGTGTCTTTGTGAACCTCACGAAAGATCATTTTTGTAGTACAACTAACAAAAATACATATCTCTAGGCATTATTAGCCATTTTGCATGTGTTATGTTTGAATACATTTGTATTGCTTTTTTCGCATTATCTCAGGATTGTAAGACTATTATAGTCATATTGAGTAAAAAAATACTTTTTGCATTTGCAAGATTTAAAAAAGCATATGTTTCGAATAAAACTCCAAAAGATGCATTATTTCAGGCATTATTAGCCAATTTTCATGTGTGGTGTAGGAGTTATGTTTAAATAACTGTCATATTGAGTGTTACAATATACAGTCATATTGAGTAAAACCTAATTTTTGTATTTGTAAACCATAGAAAAACAACCTTATCTAGAAAAACTCACAAGTATTCAATGTTACAGGCATTTTTAGACAATTTGTACGTTTGGATTAGGAATCATGTTGGAATACATTTTTATTGCTTTTTTCGCATTATCTCAGGAATCTAAGTACATTACTGTCAAATTGAGTAAAAAAAATACTTTTTGTCTTTGCAAACCCTACCAAATATTTTTTTTCAGGAAAACTCTCAAAGATGCATTCCTTCGGGCGTTATTAGACATTTTGCATGTGTATTTTTGGAATTATGTTTCAAAAACTTTCTTATTGAGTTTGACAGTATACTGTCATAGTGAATAAAACCTAATTTCTGTATTTGTGAACCTTTCCAAAATTCTTGATTCCTGTAAAACTCACATAAATTCAATATTACAGTCTTTTTTTGACAGAAATTATGTTTGGTTTTGGAGTTATGTCTATAAACCTTTCATATTTAGTATGGCAAATATACATCTGTTTTGAGTTACAAAACAACTTTATTTCTTTGCAAACTTTACAAATGATCATTTTTCTAGTACAACTGACAAAGATGAATATCTCCAGACATTATAAGCCATTTTGCATGTGTTGTTTATAAGTTATGTTTGAATACATTTTTATTGCTTTTTTCGCATTATCTCAGGATTGTAGGAACCTTACTGTCTTATTGAATAAAAAACTACTTTTTGCATTTGCAAGATTTTAAAAAGCATATGTTTCGATCAAAACTCCCGAAGATGCATTATTTCAGGCATTATTAGCCATTTTTCATGTGTGGTTTAGAAGTTATGTTTAAATAACTGTCATATTGAGTGTTACAGTATACAGTCATATTGAGTAGAACCTAATTTTTGTAGTTGCAAACCATAGAAAAACGATCTTTTTTAGTAAAACTCACATTGATTCAATATCACAGGCATTTTTTAGAAATTTTGCACATTTGGATTAGGAATGATGTTGGAATACATTTTTATTGCTTTTTTCGCGTTATCTCAGGATTCTAAGAACTTTATTGTTATACTGAGTAAAAAACTACTTTGTCCATTTTCAAAATTTAAAAAAGCACATGTTTCAAGTAAAACTCTTAGAGATACATTATTTCAGGCATTATTGGCCATTTTTCATGTGTGGTTTAGAAGTTATGTTTAAATAACTGTAATATTGAGTGTTACAGTATAGAGTCATATTGAATAAAACATCATTTTTGATTTGCAAACCATATAAAAATAACTGTTCCTAGTAAAACTCCCATAGATTCAATTTCACATTCTTTTTTAGACATTTTGCACGTTTGGATTAGGAATGATTTGTAATTCCTTTTTAATTGCTTTTTTCGCATTATCTCAGGATTGTAAGTATGATACTGTCAAATTGAGTAAAACATTACTTGTTGTTTTTGCAAACCTTGCCAAATGTTTCTTTCCAGTAAAACTCTTAAAGATACATATCTTCAGGCGTTATTAGACATTTTGCATGTGTATTTTTGGAATTATGTTTCAAAAACTTTCTTATTGAGTTTGACAGTATACTGTCATAGTGAATAAAACCTAATTTCTGTATTTGTGAACCTTTCCAAAATACTTGATTCTTGTAAAACTCACATAAATTCAATATCACAGGCTTTTTTTGAGATAAATTATGTTTGGTTTTGGAGTTATGTCTATAAACCTTTCATATTTAGTATGACAAATATACATCTGTTTTGAATTACAAAACAACTTTATGTCTTTTGTCACAACCACTGGCTTGTTAGTGGCTGTAACATTAAGGGAGACCACACCGATTTGTACATTTTAGCCAACAGATCTTTTATTTACAACATGTATCAGTGATCAGTAATGTGAATTAACCAAGGAATGTATCAGTAAATGAGTGTTGTCCAAAAGGGTGCAAGTGTGGTGCTAATCCCGGCCGTCGTTGCCGTGACCATACGGTCACCAGACGAATGTGCCTGTGGGACGAGAGAGAGAGCGAGCATGCTGATGGGAGGCCTTTTATAGGCCGCCCAATCAGCAGCCCTCTGAGATGTTGCACGTCTTCACAGACCAGCTCCACCTGCGGGTCGGAGGACCAAAGTGCCCCAAACATCCCCCCCCTTAAAAACAGAGACCCGTGTTAACTGGGTCTCTGAAGCACCATCAAAAAATAGAAAACAAAAACTACAGTAGCCCCAGTAGCTATATTCTAGTCCCACTGACGCACCTCCCCTCCACCCCAGACCAACCAGAACCCAAACCATCCCAAACACCCTCCTTCCCCTCCGACCTTCCCTGCACCCAGCAAATCCTGGTACCCGGACAGCGACCTTTAAGGGAAACAGAGAAAAACCGCAGGTTAGGAGTGAGTGGAGATGATTAGACCTCCTGGTCCAGAGTCAATGTCATGTTCAATTAGTGTGGTACAGGTTGGAGTGTCGGAAAACAAAGGCAAAAACTCAAAAATCAAATCCGACAACTGTTTACGCTGTACCTCACTTAAATGACCGAGGAGACTATCTAGCTCCTTTAACTGCTGAGTATTTTCTAAGCGCCCGTGTAACACTGAATCATCAGGTGCGCGCACTTCATCCCAAGCTGCCACCTCCGGCCAGTTGAGCGGTTCCCCAACCCCAACGGCTAGACCCACTGGACTCGCAGCAATCCCACCCGCCTTGTCGGAACCTGCAGAGTGGTAAGGCTTGAGTAAATTCACATGACACAGTTGCTGTGATCGTTTACGATCAGGAGTTGACAGTAAATAATAGAGATCTGACACTTGGCTCATAACCGTAAATGGACCAGAGTATTTTGCTGTAAATGGTGACCCCGGAATGGGCAGCAAAGCTAAAACTTGATCACCTGGATTGAAAACTCTGATCTTCGCTTTACGGTCATAACGCAGCTTCATTTTCACCTGAGCTTTAGTCAAATGCTCGGTTGCCTCTTTCCATGCAAGCAACAGCCTACGACGAAAACCATCTACATACTCAGTGAAACTGACGGGAGTGTTCTGCAGATCCAGATTGGCATTTAAAACAGACAGTGAGGTCCGGACTTTGTGGCCAAAGACTAGGTCATTTGGACTAAAACCAGTGCTTTCTTGAACTACACCACGCGCAGACAACAAGAGCCATGGCAACGCCTCCTCCCAATCTCTCCGCATCTCAACACAGTAACCGCGCAAGAGAGACTTCAACGTGGCATGCCAGCGCTCCAATGCCCCCTGACTCTGTGCGTGATACGCGCTGCTCAAATTGTGCTTCACCTGCATCGACTTCAACGCTGCAGCAAATGTTCTGGAGGTAAAGTTAGACCCTCTGTCGCTCTGAATTACCTTTGGAATGCCAAAGACAGAAATGAATTTAGACAAACATTTCAATATTGACCTTGTGGTAATTGTTCTCAAGGCATACGCTGCTGGATACCGAGTGGCCTGGCACATGATGGTAAAGAGGTACACACAACCAGATTTCGAAGGGGGTAGTGGACCTACACAATCAATAAGGAGATGCTCAAATGGTGTGCCAACAGACGGAATAGGTTGAAGTGGTGCAGGTTTAATGGGAGTACTCTGTTTCGCAACCTGGCAAACATGACATGCTTTGACAAATCTAGATACATGGCGTTTCATCCGTGGCCAGTAAAAATGTTCCAAAAGACGTCGGTAGGTTTTCTTAACTCCAAAATGCCCAGACTCTGCTCCATGGGCTGTTCTCAAAATCAAATCACGGTATTTGTCAGGTACCATCACTTGAATCACCTGACCTGCCACTTCAGGATCAACACCTGGCAACCACGTATGCAGCAAAACGCCATTCTGAATGAAGTAACCCATCGTTGGATTAGTAGAAGCTAAGGCAAAATATTTCTCAAAGCTCTGATCATTCTTTTGTGCCTCAATTAAATCTTGACATGACAGAGGTTCGGGCAGCTCAGGAACAAAAATAGGCACAGATTTGGACACATCCGACGATTGCGCCTGCGTGCGAGACATTGCCCTAGTCACAGCACAAGCAGTAAACACTTCTGGGAATTCTTGACAACACGCGTCCGGCTCCTCTACAGATAGCGGTACAGGTGTAACAACTGGAGGTGGAGAAACTAAACACCCACCCAAATTGTTCCCCAGAATTACATGGATATCCTGCATAGGCAGAGACGGTCTCACAGCAATAGTCACCTCCCCATTCACAAATCCTGAACACAAGTGAATTTTGTGCAACGGTACAGAAAATGACTGCATGCCTATTCCTCTAATCAAAATACATTTCCCAGTGTCAGATGCTGTGGAAAATGGCAAAACTGCTCCAGAAATGAAACTCTCAGATGCCCCAGTGTCTCTTAAGATTTTAACTGGAACTTTTTGTGTCTCTCCAACCAATGACACCCAGCCATCACTAATGAATGGAGCGAAATCAGACGCAGCTGACTCTACTGATTTCGTCTGCTCGTCTGACACAGATGCACCATCTTCAATCACTTGCTCACAATGAACTTCCAAACGAGGTAACGGTGTTAGATCAGAGACGCCAAAATCAACTGGATGCACAACAGAAACACACCCAGCTGCCTTGGCATTAGATTTACGGCCTTTCAACAGCGGGCAGTCCTTTTTCCAATGTCCCTCCTGCAAACAGTAATGACATTTATCCGTCGGGCTTGGGCGGGATTTGCTACTTCCATTATCAAATTTAGGAACATTACTGGAATTGCCATAATTGGATCGATTTGAACTACGACCATAACGAGGAGGAGAACGTTGTGGAGGAGAACGAGCAGGATCATAACGTTGGTGGCTATTATACCGTGGAGGACTGCTGTAAGGCTTACGTTTATGAGTCAACACAAAGGTATCAGCAAGCGAGGCTGCCTCCTCCACTGACTTTGCCTTTTGCTCATTAATGTAGGTTGCAATTCGATCTGGTACAATGTTCTTAAACTGCTCCAAAATCAACAAATCACGCAAATTTTCGTAAGTTGAGACAGACTCTGAAGTGAGCCACCGGTTAAAATAAGTACTCAACTCTCTTGCCACTTCAGCATGGGTCTGATTATTACGTTTACGCCAGTTTCTGAAACGTTGTCTGTAAGCTTCTGGATTCAGTTCATAACATTTCAAGACCGTTTTTTTCACCTCAGCATACTTGTGCCTATCAACAGGTGTTAATGCCAAGTATGCCTCCCGTGCGCGTCCTACTAGTACAGTTTGCAAAAGCACCGTTCTATCCTCTTCACTCCACTTTTTGTCAGAGGCCATCTGTTCAAACAGTGAGAAAAACACGTCTGGGTCACGTTCGTCAAACTTTGGAACATACTTTACCATGCTATCCATACTTGACCCGGACAGATTTCCACTAATCTTACCTTCTGACATTAGTTTCAAACGATCCTGTTCAATTTTAATTTTCTCAAGCTGTACTGTAAGGTCCATTTCACCTTTTTTCAAATCCATTTCTTTTTCAAATTTGAGTCTCTCCATATCTGCTTGCTGTTGCAATCCTCGTTCTAATTTGATTTTTTCCAGTTCAAAAAGACGTTCTTTCTCCTTAGCCTGTTGCGCCCACTCAAATTCAAGTGCCTTCATCTCTCTTTGTTGCTCAAAAGTCAGTATGCCTACCCTCTCTGACTGCATAGGCTCTGACATACCCTTCACATGAGCGTCACCACCTTTTCCTGAAGGCAAAATGCTCTGCTCACACAAAAACTCGTGAATGGAGTCACGCAAGGGTCCCTTCTTACCAGTTCTAATGGCTGATGACAATTCCATGCCATACTTTTCTGCCAATTGCAACAACTGTTCCTTATTAAAGGCAAACAACAATTTCTCAGATGGTGCTTCCACAAAAGCCTCCATCCTGCTCAACCCAGGCCGTCAGTACCAATCTGGCTACTGTACCAAACCAACAATGAAACCACTGAAAAAACAACCCAACCAAAAACTAGCTCTAATTACGCTAGGCTCTCTCTCTCCAACCAATCCAACCAGGTCTCTAAAACATTACAGTTATGTTAACACAGCAAACTAACCTCGGAGCATCCCCCTAAACATTTTCCCCCCACTAGACTAATCTATTTTCACACAGAGCCCGAGGACGAGGATCATTTACTCACCAATACCTGTGGAGACGTACCATCCCGACAAAGCCGATTCAGCCGTTTCTCCAAGGCGGTGCCCTCGCCCAGGCTCTGTGACAGCAGGAACCTAGAACCCGTACTAGATGGGGATAAAGGCGACAGCTCCTAAGAGGCTGAATGCAATGCTACAAACTGCAATGAAACTAAACCAAGATGGCTGGAACAAACAATTCAGTGTCTACCTACACTTGCACGGTCAAACAAAGCCTCAAAAGTACAAATCAGTAGATCCCCCAATTAACTAATTGATAACAGGCCCCAACTGACTATCAGCAGTTCACAATTAGTAACTCAGCTCTACTCACCTTCCTACGCTCCAAAAGCCAGTAGAAGGAATACTCAATACAAAGAGCTCTACGCACCTTCCTACGCTGCCATATCCAGTAGAAGGAATTACCATAGCCTAAAGTTACTACCAAAGATCGGACGAGCCCCCATATGTCACAACCACTGGCTTGTTAGTGGCTGTAACATTAAGGGAGACCACACCGATTTGTACATTTTAGCCAACAGATCTTTTATTTACAACATGTATCAGTGATCAGTAATGTGAATTAACCAAGGAATGTATCAGTAAATGAGTGTTGTCCAAAAGGGTGCAAGTGTGGTGCTAATCCCGGCCGTCGTTGCCGTGACCATACGGTCACCAAACGAATGTGCCTGTGGGACGAGAGAGAGAGAGAGAGAGAGCGAGCATGCTGATGGGAGGCCTTTTATAGGCCGCCCAATCAGCAGCCCTCTGAGATGTTGCACGTCTTCACAGACCAGCTCCACCTGCGGGTCGGAGGACCAAAGTGCCCCAAACACTAACCGGCAGAGCCGGCATGACACTTTGCAAACCTTATAAATGATCATTTTTCTAGTACAACTGACAAAGATGAATATCTCCAGACATTTTAAGCCATTTTGCATGTGTTGTTTATAAGTTATGTTTGAATACATTTTTATTGCTTTTTTCGCATTATCTCAGGATTGTAGGAACCTTACTGTCTTATTGAATAAAAAACTACTTTTTGCATTTGCAAGATTTTAAAAAGCATATGTTTCGATCAAAACTCCCGAAGATGCATTATTTCAGGCATTATTAGCCATTTTTCATGTGTGGTTTAGAAGTTGTGTTTAAATAACAGTCATATTGAGTAGAACCTAATTTTTGTAGTTGTAAACCATAGAAAAACAATCTTTTTTAGTAAAACTCACATTGATTCAATATCACAGGCATTTTTAGAAATTTTGCACATTTGGATTAGGAATTATGTTGGAATACATTTCTATTGCTTTTTTCGCATTATCTCAGGATTCTAAGAACTTTATTGTTATACTGAGTAAAAAACTACTTTGTCCATTTTCAAAATTTAAAAAAGCACATGTTTCAAGTAAAACTCTCAGAGATACATTATTTCAGGCATTATTGGCCATTTTTCATGTGTGGTTTAGAAGTTATGTTTAAATAACTGTAATATTGAGTGTTACAGTATAGAGTCATATTGAATAAAACATCATTTTTGATTTGCAAACCATATAAAAATAACTGTTCCTAGTAAAACTCCCATAGATTCAATTTCACATTCTTTTTTAGACATTTTGCACGTTTGGATTAGGAATGATTTGTAATACATTTTTATTGCTTTTTTCGCATTATCTCAGGATTGTAAGTATGATACTGTCAAATTGAGTAAAACATTACTTGTTGTTTTTGCAAACCTTGCCAAATGTTTCTTTCCAGTAAAACTCTTAAAGATACATATCTTCAGGTGTTATTAGACATTTTGCATGTGTATTTTTGGAATTATGTTTAAAAAACGTTCTTATTGAGTTTGACAGTATACTGTCATAGTGAATAAAACCTAATTTCTGTATTTGTGAACCTTTCCAAAATTCTTGATTCTTGTAAAACTCACATAAATTCAATATTACAGTCTTTTTTTGAGATAAATTATGTTTGGTTTTGGAGTTATGTCTATAAACCTTTCATATTTAGTATGACAAATATACATCTGTTTTGAATTACAAAACAACTTTATTTCTTTGCAAACCTTACAAATGATCATTTTTCTAGTACAACTGACAAAGATGAATATCTCCAGACATTATAAGCCATTTTGCATGTGTTGTTTATAAGTTATGTTTGAATACATTTTTATTGCTTTTTTCGCATTATCTCAGGATTGTAGGAACCTTACTGTCTTATTGAATAAAAAAACTACTTTTTGCATTTGCAAGATTTTAAAAAGCATATGTTTCGATCAAAACTCCCGAAGATGCATTATTTCAGGCATTATTAGCCATTTTTCATGTGTGGTTAAGAAGTTATGTTTAAATAACTTTCATATTGAGTGTTACAGTATACAGTCATATTGAGTAGAACCTAATTTTTGTAGTTGCAAACCATAGAAAAACATTTTTTTTTAGTAAAACTCACATTGATTCAATATCACAGGCATTTTTAGAAATTTTGCACATTTGGATTAGGAATTATGTTGGAATACATTTTCCTAGCTTTTTTCGCATTATCTCAGGATTCTAAGAACTTTATTGTTATACTGAGTAAAAAACTACTTTGTCCATTTTCAAAATTTAAAAAAGCACATGTTTCAAATAAAACTCTCAGAGATACATTATTTCAGGCATTATTGGCCATTTTTCATGTGTGGTTTAGAAGTTATGTTTAAATAACTGTAATATTGAGTGTTACAGTATAGAGTCATATTGAATAAAAGATAATTTTTGATTTGCAAACCATATAAAAATAACTGTTCCTAGTAAAACTCCCATAGATTCAATTTCACATTCTTTTTTAGACATTTTGCACGTTTGGATTAGGAATGATTTGTAATTCCTTTTTAATTGCTTTTTTCGCATTATCTCAGGATTGTAAGTATGATACTGTCAAATTGAGTAAAACATTACTTGTTGTTTTTGCAAACCTTGCCAAATGTTTCTTTCCAGTAAAACTCTTAAAGATACATATCTTCAGGCGTTATTAGACATTTTGCATGTGTATTTTTGGAATTATGTTTCAAAAACTTTCTTATTGAGTTTGACAGTATACTGTCATAGTGAATAAAACCTAATTTCTGTATTTGTGAACCTTTCCAAAATACTTGATTCTTGTAAAACTCACATAAATTCAATATCACAGGCTTTTTTTGAGATAAATTATGTTTGGTTTTGGAGTTATGTCTATAAACCTTTCATATTTAGTATGACAAATATACATCTGTTTTGAATTACAAAACAACTTTATGTCTTTGCAAACCTTACAAATGATCATTTTTCTAGTACAACTGACAAAGATGAATATCCGCAGACATTTTACGACATTTTGCATGTGTTGTTTATAAGTTATGTTTGAATACATTTTTATTGCTTTTTTCGCATTATCTCAGGATTGTAGGAACCTTACTGTCTTATTGAATAAAAATACTACTTTTTGCATTTGCAAGATTTTAAAAAGCATATGTTTCGATCAAAACTCCCGAAGATGCATTATTTCAGGCATTATTAGCCATTTTTCATGTGTGGTTTAGAAGTTATGTTTAAATAACTGTCATATTGAGTGTTACAGTATACAGTCATATTGAGTAGAACCTAATTTTTGTAGTTGCAAACCATAGAAAAACGATCTTTTTTAGTAAAACTCACATTGATTCAATATCACAGGCATTTTTAGAAATTTTGCACATTTGGATTAGGAATTATGTTGGAATACATTTTTATTGCTTTTTTCGCATTATCTCAGGATTCTAAGATCTTTATTGTCATACTGAGTAAAAAACTACTTTGTCCATTTTCAAAATTTAAAAAAGCACATGTTTCAAGTAAAACTCTCAGAGATACATTATTTCAGGCATTATTTGCCATTGTTCATGTGTGGTTTAGAAGTTATGTTTAAATAACTGTAATATTGAGTGTTACAGTATAGAGTCATATTGAATAAAACATAATTTTTGATTTGCAAACCATATAAAAATAACTGTTCCTAGTAAAACTCCCATAGATTCAATTTCACATTCTTTTTTAGACATTTTGCACGTTTGGATTAGGAATTATGTTGTAATAAATTTTTATTGCTTTTTTCGCATTATCTCAGGATTGTAAGTATGATACTGTCAAACTGAGTAAAACATTACTTGTTGTTTTTGCAAACCTTGCCAAATGTTTCATTCCAGTAAAACTCTTAAAGATACATATCTTCAGGCGTTATTAGACATTTTGCATGTGTATTTTTGGAATTATGTTTCAAAAACTTTCTTATTGAGTTTGACAGTATACTGTCATAGTGAATAAAACCTAATTTCTGTATTTGTGAACCTTTCCAAAATACTTGATTCTTGTAAAACTCACATAAATTCAATATTACAGTCTTTTTTTGACAGAAATTATGTTTGGTTTTGGAGTTATGTCTATAAACCTTTCATATTTAGTATGACAAATATACATCTGTTTTGAATTACAAAACAACTTTATGTCTTTGCAAACCTTACAAATGATCATTTTTCTAGTACAACTGACAAAGATGAATATCTCCAGACATTATAAGCCATTTTGCATGTGTTGTTTAGAAGTTATGTTTGATACATTTTATTGCTTTTTTCGCATTATCTCAGGATTGTAGGAACCTTACTGTCTTATTGAATAAAAAACTAATTTTTGCATTTGCAAGATTTTAAAAAGCATATGTTTCGATCAAAACTCCCGAAGATGCATTATTTCAGGCATTATTAGCCATTTTTCATGTGTGGTTTAGAAGTTATGTTTAAATAACTGTCATATTGAGTGTTACAATATACAGTCATATTGAGTAGAACCTAATTTTTGTAGTTGCAAACCATAGAAAAACAATCTTTTTTAGTAAAACTCACATTGATTCAATATCACAGGCATTTTTAGAAATTTTGCACATTTGGATTAGGAATTATGTTGGAATACATTTTTCTAGCTTTTTTCGCATTATCTCAGGATTCTAAGAACTTTATTGTTATACTGAGTAAAAAACTACTTTGTCCATTTTCAAAATTTAAAAAAGCACATGTTTCAAGTAAAACTCTCAGAGATACATTATTTCAGGCATTATTGGCCATTTTTCATGTGTGGTTTAGAAGTTATGTTTAAATAACTGTAATATTGAGTGTTACAGTATAGAGTCATATTGAATAAAAGATAATTTTTGATTTGCAAACCATATAAAAATAACTGTTCTAGTAAAACTCCCATAGATTCAATTTCACATTCTTTTTTAGACATTTTGCACGTTTGGATTAGCAATGATTTGTAATACATTTGTATTGCTTTTTTCGCATTATCTCAGGATTGTAAGTAGGATACTGTCAAATTGAGTAAAACATTACTTGTTGTTTTTGCAAACCTTGCCAAATGTTTCTTTCCAGTAAAACTCTTAAAGATACATATCTTCAGGCGTTATTAGACATTTTGCATGTGTATTTTTGGAATTATGTTTCAAAAACTTTCTTATTGAGTTTGACAGTATACTGTCATAGTGAATAAAACCTAATTTCTGTATTTGTGAACCTTTCCAAAATACTTGATTCTTGTAAAACTCACATAAATTCAATATCACAGGCTTTTTTTGACAGAAATTATGTTTGGTTTTGGAGTTATGTCTATAAACCTTTCATATTTAGTATGACAAATATACATCTGTTTTGAATTACAAAACAACTTTATGTCTTTGCAAACCTTACAAATGATCATTTTTCTAGTACAACTGACAAAGATGAATATCTCCAGACATTTTAAGCCATTTTGCATGTGTTGTTTATAAGTTATGTTTGAATACATTTTTATTGCTTTTTTCGCATTATCTCCGGATTGTAGGAACCTTACTGTCTTATTGAATAAAAAACTACTTTTTGCATTTGCAAGATTTTAAAAAGCATATGTTTCGATCAAAACTCCCGAAGATGCATTATTTCAGGCATTATTAGCCTTTTTTCATGTGTGGTTTAGAAGTTATGTTTAAATAACTGTCATATTGAGTGTTATAGTATACAGTCATATTGAGTAGAACCTAATTTTTGTAGTTGCAAACCATAGAAAAACGATCTTTTTTAGTAAAACTCACATTGATTCAATATCACAGGCATTTTTAGAAATTTTGCACATTTGGATTAGGAATTATGTTGGAATACATTTTTCTAGCTTTTTTTCGCATTATCTCAGGATTCTAAGAACTTTATTGTTATACTGAGTAAAAAACTACTTTGTCCATTTTCAAAATTTAAAAAAGCACATGTTTCAAGTAAAACTCTCAGAGATACATTATTTCAGGCATTATTGGCCATTTTTCATGTGTGGTTTAGAAGTTATGTTTAAATAACTGTAATATTGAGTGTTACAGTATAGAGTCATATTGAATAAAAGATAATTTTTGATTTGCAAACCATATAAAAATAACTGTTCTAGTAAAACTCCCATAGATTCAATTTCACATTCTTTTTTAGACATTTTGCACGTTTGGATTAGCAATGATTTGTAATACATTTGTATTGCTTTTTTCGCATTATCTCAGGATTGTAAGTAGGATACTGTCAAATTGAGTAAAACATTACTTGTTGTTTTTGCAAACCTTGCCAAATGTTTCTTTCCAGTAAAACTCTTAAAGATACATATCTTCAGGCGTTATTAGACATTTTGCATGTGTATTTTTGGAATTATGTTTCAAAAACTTTCTTATTGAGTTTGACAGTATACTGTCATAGTGAATAAAACCTAATTTCTGTATTTGTGAACCTTTCCAAAATACTTGATTCTTGTAAAACTCACATAAATTCAATATCACAGGCTTTTTTTGACAGAAATTATGTTTGGTTTTGGAGTTATGTCTATAAACCTTTCATATTTAGTATGACAAATATACATCTGTTTTGAATTACAAAACAACTTTATGTCTTTGCAAACCTTACAAATGATCATTTTTCTAGTACAACTGACAAAGATGAATATCTCCAGACATTTTAAGCCATTTTGCATGTGTTGTTTATAAGTTATGTTTGAATACATTTTTATTGCTTTTTTCGCATTATCTCCGGATTGTAGGAACCTTACTGTCTTATTGAATAAAAAACTACTTTTTGCATTTGCAAGATTTTAAAAAGCATATGTTTCGATCAAAACTCCCGAAGATGCATTATTTCAGGCATTATTAGCCTTTTTTCATGTGTGGTTTAGAAGTTATGTTTAAATAACTGTCATATTGAGTGTTATAGTATACAGTCATATTGAGTAGAACCTAATTTTTGTAGTTGCAAACCATAGAAAAACGATCTTTTTTAGTAAAACTCACATTGATTCAATATCACAGGCATTTTTAGAAATTTTGCACATTTGGATTAGGAATTATGTTGGAATACATTTTTATTGCTTTTTTCGCATTATCTCAGGATTCTAAGAACTTTATTGTTATACTGAGTAGAAAACTACTTTGTCCATTTTCAAAATTTAAAAAAGCACATGTTTCAAGTAAAACTCTCAGAGATACATTATTTCAGGCATTATTGGCCATTTTTCATGTGTGGTTTAGAAGTTATGTTTAAATAACTGTAATATTGAGTGTTACAGTATAGAGTCATATTGAATAAAACATCATTTTTGATTTGCAAACCATATAAAAATAACTGTTCCTAGTAAAACTCCCATTGATTCAATTTCACATTCTTTTTTAGACATTTTGCACGTTTGGATTAGGAATGATTTGTGATACATTTTTATTGCTTTTTTCGCATTATCTCAGGATTGTAAGTATGATACTGTCAAATTGAGTAAAACATTACTTGTTGTTTTTGCAAACCTTGCCAAATGTTTCTTTCCAGTAAAACTCTTAAAGATACATATCTTCAGGCGTTATTAGAAATTTTGCATGTGTATTTTTGGAATTATGTTTCAAAAACTTTCTTATTGAGTTTGACAGTATACTGTCATAGTGAATAAAACCTAATTTCTGTATTTGTGAACCTTTCCAAAATACTTGATTCTTGTAAAACTCACATAAATTCAATATCACAGGCTTTTTTTGACATAAATTATGTTTGGTTTTGGAGTTATGTCTATAAACCTTTCATATTTAGTATGACAAATATACATCTGTTTTGAATTACAAAACAACTTTATGTCTTTGCAAACCTTACAAATGATAATTTTTCTAGTACAACTGACAAAGATGAATATCTCCAGACATTATAAGCCATTTTGCATGTGTTGTTTAGAAGTTATGTTTGAATACATTTTTATTGCTTTTTTCGCATTATCTCAGGAATGTAGGAACCTTACTGTCTTATTGAATAAAAAACTACTTTTTGCATTTGCAAGATTTTAAAAAGCATATGTTTCGATCAAAACTCCCGAAGATGCATTATTTCAGGCATTATTAGCCATTTTTCATGTGTGGTTTAGAAGTTGTGTTCAAATAACTGTCATATTGAGTGTTACAGTATACAGTCATATTGAGTAGAACCTAATTTTTTTAGTTGCAAACCATAGAAAAACAATCTTTTTTAGTAAAACTCACATTGATTCAATATTACAGGCATTTTTAGAAATTTTGCACATTTGGATTAGGAATTATGTTGGGATACATTTTTATTGCTTTTTTCGCATTATCTCAGGATTCTAAGAACTTTATTGTTATACTGAGTAAAAAACTACTTTGTCCATTTTCAAAATTTAAAAAAGCACATGTTTCAAGTAAAACTCTCAGAGATACATTATTTCAGGCATTATTGGCCATTTTTCATGTGTGGTTTAGAAGTTATGTTTAAATAACTGTAATATTGAGTGTTACAGTATAGAGTCATATTGAATAAAACATCATTTTTGATTTGCAAACCATATAAAAATAACTGTTCCTAGTAAAACTCCCATGGATTCAATTTCACATTCTTTTTTAGACATTTTGCACGTTTGGATTAGGAATGATTTGTAATTCCTTTTTAATTGCTTTTTTCGCATTATCTCAGGATTGTAAGTATGATACTGTCAAATTGAGTAAAACATTACTTGTTGTTTTTGCAAACCTTGCCAAATGTTTCTTTCCAGTAAAACTCTTAAAGATACATATCTTCAGGCGTTATTAGACATTTTGCATGTGTATTTTTGGAATTATGTTTCAAAAACTTTCTTATTGAGTTTGACAGTATACTGTCATAGTGAATAAAACCTAATTTCTGTATTTGTGAACCTTTCCAAAATTCTTGATTCTTGTAAAATTCACATAAATTCAATATTACAGTCTTTTTTTGACAGAAATTATGTTTGGTTTTGGAGTTATGTCTATAAACCTTTCATATTTAGTATGACAAATATACATCTGTTTTGAATTACAAAACAACTTTATGTCTTTGCAAACCTTACAAATGATCATTTTTCTAGTACAACTGACAAAGATGAATATCTCCAGACATTTTAAGCCATTTTGCATGTGTTGTTTATAAGTTATGTTTAAATACATTTTTATTGCTTTTTTCGCATTATCTCAGGATTGTAGGAACCTTATTGTCTTATTGAATAAAAAACTACTTTTTGCATTTGCAAGATTTTAAAAAGCATATGTTTCGATCAAAACTCCAGAAGATGATTATTTCAGGCATTATTAGCCATTTTTCATGTGTGGTTTAGAAGTTGTGTTCAAATAACTGTCATATTGAGTGTTACAGTATACAGTCATATTGAGTAGAACCTAATTTTTTTAGTTGCAAACCATAGAAAAACAATTTTTTTTAGTAAAACTCACATTGATTCAATATTACAGGCATTTTTAGAAATTTTGCACATTTGGATTAGGAATTATGTTGGGATACATTTTAATTGCTTTTTTCGCATTATCTCAGGATTCTAAGAACTTTATTGTTATACTGAGTAAAAAACTACTTTGTCCATTTTCAAAATTTAAAAAAGCACATGTTTCAAGTAAAACTCTCAGAGATACATTATTTCAGGCATTATTGGCCATTTTTCATGTGTGGTTTAGAAGTTATGTTTAAATAACTGTAATATTGAGTGTTACAGTATAGAGTCATATTGAATAAAACATCATTTTTGATTTGCAAACCATATAAAAATAACTGTTCCTAGTAAAACTCCCATAGATTCAATTTCACATTCTTTTTTAGACATTTTGCACGTTTGGATTAGGAATGATTTGTAATTCCTTTTTAATTGCTTTTTTCGCATTATCTCAGGATTGTAAGTATGATACTGTCAAATTGAGTAAAACATTACTTGTTGTTTTTGCAAACCTTGCCAAATGTTTCTTTCCAGTAAAACTCTTAAAGATACATATCTTCAGGCGTTATTAGACATTTTGCATGTGTATTTTTGGAATTATGTTTCAAAAACTTTCTTATTGAGTTTGACAGTATACTGTCATAGTGAATAAAACCTAATTTCTGTATTTGTGAACCTTTCCAAAATACTTGATTCTTGTAAAACTCACATAAATTCAATATTACATTTTTTTTTTGACAGAAATTATGTTTGGTTTTGGAGTTATGTCTATAAACCTTTCATATTTAGTATGACAAATATACATCTGTTTTGAATTACAAAACAACTTTATGTCTTTGCAAACCTTAAAAATGATCATTTTTTCTAGTACAACTGACAAAGATGAATATCTCCAGACATTATAAGCCATTTTGCATGTGTTGTTTATAAGTTATGTTTGAATACATTTTTATTGCTTTTTTCGCATTATCTCAGGATTGTAGGAACCTTACTGTCTTATTGAATAAAAAACTACTTTTTGCATTTGCAAGATTTTAAAAAGCATATGTTTCGATCAAAACTCCCGAAGATGCATTATTTCAGGCATTATTAGCCATTTTTCATGTGTGGTTTAGAAGTTATGTTTAAATAACTGTCATATTGAGTGTTACAGTATACAGTCATATTGAGTAGAACCCAATTTTTGTAGTTGCAAATCATAGAAAAACAATCTTTTTTAGTAAAACTCACATTGATTCAATATCACAGGCATTTTTAGAAATTTTGCACATTTGGATTAGGAATTATGTTGGAATACATTTTTATTGCTTTTTTCGCATTATCTCAGGATTCTAAGATCTTTATTGTCATACTGAGTAAAAAACTACTTTGTCCATTTTCAAAATTTAAAAAAGCACATGTTTCAAGTAAAACTCTCAGAGATACATTATTTCAGGCATTATTGGCCATTTTTCATGTGTGGTTTAGAAGTTATGTTTAAATAACTGTAATATTGAGTGTTACAGTATAGAGTCATATTGAATAAAACATCATTTTTGATTTGCAAACCATATAAAAATAACTGTTCCTAGTAAAACTCCCATAGATTCAATTTCACATTCTTTTTTAGACATTTTGCACGTTTGGATTAGGAATGATTTGTAATACATTTTTATTGCTTTTTTTGCATTATCTCAGGATTGTAAGTATGATACTGTCAAATTGAGTAAAACATTACTTGTTGTTTTTGCAAACCTTGCCAAATGTTTCTTTCCAGTAAAACTCTTAAAGATACATATCTTCAGGCGTTATTAGACATTTTGCATGTGTATTTTTGGAATTATGTTTCAAAAACTTTCTTATTGAGTTTGACAGTATACTGTCATAGTGAATAAAACCTAATTTCTGTATTTGTGAACCTTTCCAAAATACTTGATTCTTGTAAAACTCACATAAATTCAATATTACAGGCTTTTTTGACAGAAATTATGTTTGGTTTTGGAGTTATGTCTATAAACCTTTCATATTTAGTATGACAAATATACAGCTGTTTTGAATTACAAAACAACTTTATGTCTTTGCAAACCTTAGAAATGATCATTTTTCTAGTACAACTGACAAAGATGAATATCTCCAGACATTATAAGCCATTTTGCAAGTGTTGTTTATAAGTTATGTTTGAATACATTTTTATTGCTTTTTTCGCATTATCTCAGGATTGTAGGAACATTACTGTCTTATTGAATAAAAAACTACTTTTTGCATTTGCAAGATTTTAAAAAGCATATGTTTCGATCAAAACTCCCGAAGATGCATTATTTCAGGCATTATTAGCCATTTTTCATGTGTGGTTTAGAAGTTGTGTTCAAATAACTGTCATATTGAGTGTTACAGTATACAGTCATATTGAGTAGAACCTAATTTTTGTAGTTGCAAACCATAGAAAAACAATATTTTTTAGTAAAACTCACATTGATTCAATATCACAGGCATTTTTAGAAATTTTGCACATTTGGATTAGGAATTATGTTGGAATACATTTTTATTGCTTTTTTCGCATTATCTCAGGATTCTAAGAACTTTATTGTTATACTGAGTAAAAAACTACTTTGTCCATTTCCAAAATTTAAAAAAGCACATGTTTCAAGTAAAACTCTCAGAGATACATTATTTCAGGCATTATTGGCCATTTTTCATGTGTGGTTTAGAAGTTATGTTTAAAAAACTGTAATATTGAGTGTTACAGTATAGAGTCATATTGAATAAAACATCATTTTTGATTTGCAAACCATATAAAAATAACTGTTCCTAGTAAAACTCCCATAGATTCAATTTCACATTCTTTTTTAGACATTTTGCACGTTTGGATTAGGAATGATTTGTAATTCCTTTTTAATTGCTTTTTTCGCATTATCTCAGGATTGTAAGTATGATACTGTCAAATTGAGTAAAACATTACTTGTTGTTTTTGCAAACCTTGCCAAATGTTTCTTTCCAGTAAAACTCTTAAAGATACATATCTTCAGGCGTTATTAGACATTTTGTATGTGTATTTTTGGAATTATGTTTCAAAAACTTTCTTATTGAGTTTGACAGTATACTGTCATAGTGAATAAAACCTAATTTCTGTATTTTTGAACCTTTCCAAAATTCTTGATTCTTGTAAAACTCACATAAATTCAATATTACAGTCTTTTTTTGACAGAAATTATATTTGGTTTTGGAGTTATGTCTATAAACCTTTCATATTTAGTATGACAAATATACATCTGTTTTGAATTACAAAACAACTTTATGTCTTTGCAAACCTTACAAATGATCATTTTTCTAGTACAACTGACAAAGATGAATATCTCCAGACATTATAAGCCATTTTACATGTGTTGTTTATAAGTTATGTTTGAATACATTTTTATTGCTTTTTTCGCATTATCTCAGGATTGTAGGAACCTTACTGTCTTATTGAATAAAAAACTACTTTTTGCATTTGCAAGTTTTTAAAAAGCATATGTTTCGATCAAAACTCCCGAAGATGCATTATTTCAGGCATTATTAGCCATTTTTCATGGGTGGTTTGGAAGTTATGTTTAAATAACTGTCATATTGAGTGTTACAGTATACAGTCATATTGAGTAGAACCTAGTTTTTGTAGTTGCAAACCATAGAAAAAACAATATTTTTTAGTAAAACTCACATTGATTCAATATCACAGGCATTTTTAGAAATTTTGCACATTTGGATTAGGAATTATGTTGGAATACATTTTTATTGCTTTTTTCGCATTATCTCAGGATTCTAAGAACTTTATTGTTATACTGAGTAAAAAACTACTTTGTCCATTTTCAAAATTTAAAAAAGCACATGTTTCAAGTAAAACTCCTAGAGATACATTATTTCAGGGATTATTGGCCATTTTTCATGTGTGGTTTAGAAGTTATGTTTAAATAACTGTAATATTGAGTGTTACAGTATAGAGTCATATTGAATAAAACATCATTTTTGATTTGCAAACCATATAAAATAACTGTTCCTAGTAAAACTCCCATAGATTCAATTTCACATTCTTTTTTAGACATTTTGCACGTTTGGATTAGGAATGATTTGTAATACATTTTTATTGCTTTTTTCGCATTATCTCAGGATTGTAAGTATGATACTGTCAAATTGAGTAAAACATTACTTGTTGTTTTTGCAAACCTTGCCAAATGTTTCTTTCCAGTAAAACTCTTAAAGATACATATCTTCAGGCGTTATTAGACATTTTGCATGTGTATTTTTGGAATTATGTTTCAAAAACTTTCTTATTGAGTTTGACAGTATACTGTCATAGTGAATAAAACCTAATTTCTGTATTTGTGAACCTTTCCAAAATACTTGATTCTTGTAAAACTCACATAAATACAATATCACAGGCTTTTTTTGACAGAAATTATGTTTGGTTTTGGAGTTATGTCTATAAACCTTTCATATTTAGTGTGACAAATATACATCTGTTTTGAATTACAAAACAACTTTATGTCTTTGCAAACCTTACAAATGATCATTTTTCTAGTACAACTGACAAAGATGAATATCTCCAGACATTATAAGCCATTTTGCATGTGTTGTTCAGAAGTTATGTTTGAATACATTTTTATAGCTTTTTTCGCATTATCTCAGGATTGTAGGAACCTTACTGTCTTATTGAATAAAAAACTACTTTTTGCATTTGCAAGGTTTTAAAAAGCATATGTTTCGATCAAAACTCCCGAAGATGCATTATTTCAGGCATTATTAGCCATTTTTCATGTGTGGTTTAGAAGTTATGTTTAAATAACTGTCATATTGAGTGTTACAGTATAGAGTCATATTGAATAAAACATCATTTTTGATTTGCAAACCATATAGAAATAACTGTTCCTAGTAAAACTCACATAGATTCAATTTCACATTATTTTTTAGACATTTTGCACGTTTGGATTAGGAATGATTTGTAATACATTTGTATTGCTTTTTTTGCATTATCTCAGGATTGTAAGTATGATACTGTCAAATTGAGTAAAACATTACTTGTTGTTTTTGCAAACCTTGCCAAAATTTTCTTTCCAGTAAAACTCTTAAAGATACATATCTTCAGGCGTTATTAGACATTTTGCATGTGTATTTTTGGAATTATGTTTCAAAAACGTTCTTATTGAGTTTGACAGTATACTGTCATAGTGAATAAAACCAAATTTCTGTATTTGTGAACCTTTCCAAAATACTTGATTCTTGTAAAACTCACATAAATTCAATATCACAGGCTTTTTTTGACATAAATTATGTTTGGTTTTGGAGTTATGTCTATAAACCTTTCATATTTAGTATGACAAATATACATCTGTTTTGAATTACAAAACAACTTTATGTCTTTGCAAACCTTACAAATGATCATTTTTCTAGTACAACTGACAAAGATGAATATCTCCAGACATTATAAGCCATTTTGCATGTGTTGTTTAGAAGTTATGTTTGAATACATTTTTTAGCTTTTTTCGCATTATCTCAGGATTGTAGGAACCTTACTGTCTTATTGAATAAAAAACTACTTTTTGCATTTGCAAGATTTTAAAAAGGATATGTTTCGATCAAAACTCCCGAAGATGCATTATTTCAGGCATTGTTAGCCATTTTTCATGTGTGGTTTAGAAATTGTGTTCAAATAACTGTCATATTGAGTGTTACAGTATACAGTCATATTGAGTAGAACCTAATTTTTGTAGTTGCAAACCATAGAAAAACAATCTTTTTTAGTAAAACTCACATTGATTCAATATCACAGGCATTTTTAGAAATTTTGCACATTTGGATTAGGAATTATGTTGGAATACATTTTTATTGCTTTTTTTGCATTATCTCAGGATTCTAAGAACTTTATTGTTATACTGAGTAAAAAACTACTTTGTCCATTTTCAAAATTTAAAAAAGCACATGTTTCAAGTAAAACTCTCAGAGATACATTATTTCAGGCATTATTGGCCATTTTTCATGTGTGGTTTAGAAGTTATGTTTAAATAACTGTAATATTGAGTGTTACAGTATAGAGTCATATTGAATAAAACATCATTTTTGATTTGCAAACCATATAAAAATAACTGTTCCTAGTAAAACTCCCATAGATTCAATTTCACATTCTTTTTTAGACATTTTGCACGTTTGGATTAGGAATGATTTGTAATACATTTGTATTGCTTTTTTCGCATTATCTCAGGATTGTAAGTATGATACTGTCAAATTGAGTAAAACATTACTTGTTGTTTTTGCAAACCTTGCCAAATGTTTCTTTCCAGTAAAACTCTTAAAGATACATATCTTCAGGCGTTATTAGACATTTTGCATGTGTATTTTTGGAATTATGTTTCAAAAACTTTCTTATTGAGTTTGACAGTATACTGTCATAGTGAATAAAACCTAATTTCTGTATTTGTGAACCTTTCCAAAATACTTGATTCTTGTAAAACTCACATAAATTCAATATCACAGGCTTTTTTTGACATAAATTATGTTTGGTTTTGGAGTTATGTCTATAAACCTTTCATATTTAGTATGACAAATATACATCTGTTTTGAATTACAAAACAACTTTATGTCTTTGCAAACCTTACAAATGATCATTTTTCTAGTACAACTGTCAAAGATGAATATCTCCAGACATTATAAGCCATTTTGCATGTGTTGTTTAGAAGTTATGTTTGAATACATTTTTATTGCTTTTTTCGCATTATCTCAGGATTGTAGGAACCTTACTGTCTTATTGAATAAAAATCTACTTTTTGCATTTGCAAGATTTTAAAAAGCATATGTTTCGATCAAAACTCCCGAAGATGCATTATTTCAGGCATTATTAGCCATTTTTCATGTGTGGTTTAGAAGTTGTGTTCAAATAACTGTCATATTGAGTGTTACAGTATACATTCATATTGAGTAGAACCTAATTTTTGTAGTTGCAAACCATAGAAAAACAATCTTTTTTTAGTAAAACTCACATTGATTCAATATCACAGGCATTTTTAGAAATTTTGCACATTTGGATTAGGAATTATGTTGGAATACATTTTTATTGCTTTTTTCGCATTATCTCAGGATTCTAAGAACTTTATTGTTATACTGAGTAAAAAACTACTTTGTCCATTTTCAAAATTTAAAAAAGCACATGTTTCAAGTAAAACTCTCAGAGATACATTATTTCAGGCATTATTGGCCATTTTTTATGTGTGGTTTAGAAGTTATGTTTAAATAACTGTAATATTGAGTGTTACAGTATAGAGTCATATTGAATAAAACATCATTTTTGATTTGCAAACCATATAAAAATAACTGTTCCTAGTAAAACTCCCATAGATTCAATTTCAACTTCTTTTTTAGACATTTTGCACGTTTGGATTAGGAATGATTTGTAATACATTTTTATTGCTTTTTTCGCATTATCTCAGGATTGTAAGTATGATACTGTCAAATTGAGTAAAACATTACTTATTGTTTTTGCAAACCTTGCCAAATGTTTCTTTCCAGTAAAACTCGTAAAGATACATATCTTCAGGCGTTATTAGACATTTTGCATGTGTATTTTTGGAATTATGTTTCAAAAACTTTCTTATTGAGTTTGACAGTATACTGTCATAGTGAATAAAACCAAATTTCTGTATTTGTGAACCTTTCCAAAATACTTGATTCTTGTAAAACTCACATAAATTCAATATCACAGGCTTTTTTTGACATAAATTATGTTTGGTTTTGGAGTTATGTCTATAAACCTTTCATATTTAGTATGACAAATATACATCTGTTTTGAATTACAAAACAACTTTATGTCTTTGCAAACCTTACAAATGATCATTGTTCTAGTACAACTGACAAAGATGAATATCTCCAGACATTATAAGCCATTTTGCATGTGTTGTTTATAAGTTATGTTTGAATACATTTTTATTGTTTTTTTCGCATTTACTCAGGATTGTAGGAACCTTACTGTCTTATTGAATAAAAAACTACTTTTTGCATTTGCAAGATTTTAAAAAGCATATGTTTCGATCAAAACTCCCGAAGATGCATTATTTCAGGCATTATTAGCCATTTTTCATGTGTGGTTTAGAAGTTGTGTTTAAATAACTGTCATATTGAGTGTTACAGTATACAGTCATATTGAGTAGAACCTAATTTTTGTAGTTGCAAACCATAGAAAAACAATCTTTTTTAGTAAAACTCACATTGATTCAATATCACAGGCATTTTTAGAAATGTTGCACATTTGGATTAGGAATTATGTTGGAATACATTTTTATTGCTTTTTTCGCATTATCTCAGGATTCTAAGAACTTTATTGTTATACTGAGTAAAAAACTACTTTGTCCATTTTCAAAATTTAAAAAAGCACATGTTTCAAGTAAAACTCTCAGAGATACATTATTTCAGGCATTATTGGCCATTTTTCATGTGTGGTTTAGAAGTTATGTTTAAATAACTGTAATATTGAGTGTTACAGTATAGAGTCATATTGAATAAAACATCATTTTTGATTTGCAAACCATATAAAAATAACTGTTCCTAGTAAAACTCCCATAGATTCAATTTCACATTCTTTTTTAGACATTTTGCACGTTTGGATTAGGAATGATTTGTAATACATTTTTATTGCTTTTTTCGCATTATCTCAGGATTGTAAGTATGATACTGTCAAACTGAGTAAAACATTACTTGTTGTTTTTGCAAACCTTGCCAAATGTTTCTTTCCAGTAAAACTCTTAAAGATACATATCTTCAGGCGTTATTAGACATTTTGCATGTGTATTTTTGGAATTATGTTTCAAAAACGTTCTTATTGAGTTTGACAGTATACTGTCATAGTGAATAAAACCTAATTTCTGTATTTGTGAACCTTTCCAAAATTATTAATTCTTGTAAAACTCACATAAATTCAATATTACAGTCTTTTTTTGACAGAAATTATGTTTGGTTTTGGAGTTATGTCTATAAAACTTTCATATTTAGTATGACAAATATACATCTGTTTTGAATTACAAAACAACTTTATGTCTTTGCAAACCTTACAAATGATCATTTTTCTAGTACAACTGACAAAGATGAATATCTCCAGACATTATAAGCCATTTTGCTTTTGTTGTTTATAAGTTATGTTTGAATACATTTTTATTGCTTTTTTCGCATTATCCCAGGATTGTAGGAACCTTACTGTCTTATTGAATAAAAAACTACTTTTTGCATTTGCAAGATTTTAAAAAGCATATGTTTTGATCAAAACTCCCGAAGATGCATTATTTCAGGCATTATTAGCCATTTTTCATGTGTGGTTTAGAAGTTGTGTTTAAATAACTGTCATATTGAGTGTTACAGTATACAGTCATATTGAGTAGAACCCAATTTTTGTAGTTGCAAACCATAGAAAAACAATATTTTTTAGTAAAACTCACATTGATTCAATATCACAGGCATTTTTAGAAATTTTGCACATTTGGATTAGGAATTATGTTGGAATACATTTTTATTGCTTTTTTCGCATTATCTCAGGATTCTAAGATCTTTATTTTTATACTGAGTAAAAAACTACTTTGTCCATTTTCAAATTTTAAAAAAGAACATGTTTCAAGTAACACTCTCAGAGATACATTATTTCAGGCATTATTGGCCATTTTTCATTTGTGGTTTAGAAGTTATGTTTAAATAACTGTAATATTGAGTGTTACAGTATAGAGTCATATTGAATAAAACATCATTTTTGATTTGCAAACCATATAAAAATAACTGTTCCTAGTAAAACTCCCATAGATTCAATTTCACATTCTTTTTTAGACATTTTGCACGTTTGGATTAGGAATGATTTGTAATACATTTTTATTGCTTTTTTTGCATTATCTCAGGATTGTACGTATGATACTGTCAAATTGAGTAAAACATTACTTGTTGTTTTTGCAAACCTTGCCAAATGTTTCTTTCCAGTAAAACTCTTAAAGATACATATCTTCAGGCGTTATTAGAAATTTTGCATGTGTATTTTTGGAATTATGTTTCAAAAACTTTCTTATTGAGTTTGACAGTATACTGTCATAGTGAATAAAACCTAATTTCTGTATTTGTGAACCTTTCCAAAATACTTGATTCTTGTAAAACTCACATAAATTCAATATTACAGGCTTTTTTGACAGAAATTATGTTTGGTTGTGGAGTTATGTCTATAAACCTTTCATATTTAGTGTGACAAATATACAGCTGTTTTGAATTACAAAACAACTTTATGTCTTTGCAAACCTTAGAAATGATAATTTTTCCAGTACAACTGACAAAGATGAATATCTCCAGACATTATAAGCCATTTTGCAAGTGTTGTTTAGAAGTTATGTTTGAATACATTTTTATTGCTTTTTTCGCATTATCTCAGGATTGTAAGTATGATACTGTCAAATTGAGTAAAACATTACTTGTTGTTTTTGCAAACCTTGCAAAATGTTTCTTTCCAGTAAAACTCTTAAAGATACATATCTTCAGGCGTTATTAGATATTTTGCATGTGTATTTTTGGAATTATGTTTCAAAAACTTTCTTATTGAGTTTGACAGTATACAGTCATAGTGAATAAAACCTAATTTCTGTATTTGTGAACCTTTCCAAAATTTTTGATTCTTGTAAAACTCACATAAATTCAATATCACAGGCTTTTTTTGACAGAAATTATGTTTGGTTTTGGAGTTATGTCTATAAACCTTTCATATTTAGTATGACAAATATACATCTGTTTTGAATTACAAAACAACTTTATGTCTTTGCAAACCTTACAAATGATCATTTTTCTAGTACAACTGACAAAGATGAATATCTCCAGACATTATAAGCCATTTTGCATGTGTTGTTTATAAGTTATGTTTGAATACATTTTTATTGCTTTTTTCGCATTATCTCAGGATTGTAGGAACCTTACTGTCTTATTGAATAAAAAACTACTTTTTGCATTTGCAAGATTTTAAAAAGCATATGTTTCGATCAAAACTCCCGAAGATGCATTATTTCAGGCATTATTAGCCATTTTTCATGTGTGGTTTAGAAGTTATGTTTAAATAACTGTCATATTGAGTGTTAAAGTATACAGTCATATTGAGTAGAGCCTAATTTTTGTAGTTGCAAACCATAGAAAAACAATCTTTTTTAGTAAAACTCACATTGATTCAATATCACAGGCATTTTTAGAAATGTTGCACATTTGGATTAGGAATTATGTTGGTATACATTTTCATTGCTTTTTTCGCATTATCTCAGGATTCTAAGAACTTTATTGTTATACTGAGTAAAAAACTACTTTGTCCATTTTCAAAATTTAAAAAAGCACATGTTTCAAGTAAAACTCTCAGAGATACATTATTTCAGGCATTATTGGCCATTTTTCATGTGTGGTTTAGAAGTTATGTTTAAATAACTGTAATATTGAGTGTTACAGTATAGAGTCATATTGAATAAAACATAATTTTTAATTTGCAAACCATATAAAAATAACTGTTCCTAGTAAAACTCCCATAGATTCAATTTCACATTCTTTTTTAGACATTTTGCACGTTTGGATTAGGAATGATTTGTAATACATTTTTATTGCTTTTTTCGCATTATCTCAGGATTGTAAGTATGATACAGTCAAATTGAGTAAAACATTACTTGTTGTTTTTGCAAACCTTGCCAAATGTTTCTTTCCAGTAAAACTCTTAAAGATACATATCTTCAGGCGTTATTAGACATTTTGCATGTGTATTTTTGGAATTATGTTTCAAAAACGTTCTTATTGAGTTTGACAGTATACTGTCATAGTGAATAAAACCAAATTTCTGTATTTGTGAACCTTTCCAAAATTCTTGATTCTTGTAGAACTCACATAAATTCAATATTACAGTCTTTTTTTGACAGAAATTATGTTTGGTTTTGGAGTTATGTCTATAAACCTTTCATATTTAGTATGACAAATATACATCTGTTTTGAATTACAAAACAACTTTATTTCTTTGCAAACTTTACAAATGATCATTTTTCTAGTACAACTGACAAAGATGAATATCTCCAGACATTATGAGCCATTTTGCATGTGTTGTTTATAAGTTATGTTTGAATACATTTTTATTGCTTTTTTCGCATTATCTCAGGATTGTAGGAACCTTACTGTCTTATTGAATAAAAAACTACTTTTTGCATTTGCAAGATTTTAAAAAGCATATGTTTCGATCAAAACTCCCGAAGATGCATTATTTCAGGCATTATTAGCCATTTTTCATGTGTGGTTTAGAAGTTATGTTTAAATAACTGTCATATTGAGTGTTACAGTATACAGTCATATTGAGTAGAACCTAATTTTTGTAGTTGCAAACCATAGAAAAACGATCTTTTTTAGTAAAACTCACATTGATTCAATATCACAGGCATTTTTTAGACATTTTGCACATTTGGATTAGAATGTTGGAATACATTTTTATTGCTTTTTTCGCATTATCTCAGGATTCTAAGAACTTTATTGTTATACTGAGTAAAAAACTACTTTGTCCATTTTCAAAATTTAAAAAAGCACATGTTTCAAGTAAAACTCTCAGAGATACATTATTTCAGGCATTATTGGCCATTTTTCATGTGTGGTTTAGAAGTTATGTTTAAATAACTGTAATATTGAGTGTTACAGTATAGAGTCATATTGAATAAAAGATAATTTTTGATTTGCAAACCATATAAAAATAACTGTTCCTAGTAAAACTCCTATGGATTCAATTTCACATTCTTTTTTAGACATTTTGCACGTTTGGATTAGGAATGATTTGTAATACATTTTTATTGCTTTTTTCGCATTATCTCAGGATTCTAAGATCTTTATTGTCATACTGAGTAAAAAACTACTTTGTCCATTTTCAAAATTTAAAAAAGCACATGTTTCTAGTAAAACTCTCAGAGATACATTATTTCAGGCATTATTGGCCATTTTTCATGTGTGGTTTAGAAGTTATGTTTAAATAACTGTAATATTGAGTGTTACAGTATAGAGTCATATTGAATAAAACATCATTTTTGATTTGCAAACCATATAAAAATAACTGTTCCTAGTAAAACTCCCATGGATTCAATTTCACATTCTTTTTTAGACATTTTGCACGTTTGGATTAGGAATTATGTTGTAATAAATTTTTATTGCTTTTTTCGCATTATCTCAGGATTGTAAGTATGATACTGTCAAACTGAGTAAAACATTACTTGTTGTTTTTGCAAACCTTGCCAAATGTTTCTTTCCAGTAAAACTCTTAAAGATACATATCTTCAGGCGTTATTAGACATTTTGCATGTATATTTTTGGAATTATGTTTCAAAAACTTTCTTATTGAGTTTAACAGTATACTGTCATAGTGAATAAAACCTAATTTCTGTATTTGTGAACCTTTCCAAAATTCTTGATTCTTGTAAAACTCACATAAATTCAATATTACAGTGTTTTTTTGACAGAAATTATGTTTGGTTTTGGAGTTATGTCTATAAACATTTCATATTTAGTATGACAAATATACATCTGTTTTGAATTACAAAACAACTTTATGTCTTTGCAAACCTTACAAATGATCATTTTTCTAGTACAACTGACAAAGATGAATATCTCCAGACATTATAAGCCATTTTGCATGTGTTGTTTAGAAGTTATGTTTGAATACATTTTTATTGCTATTTTCGCATTATCTCAGGATTGTAGGAACCTTACTGTCTTATTGAATAAAAAACTACTTTTTGCATTTGCAAGATTTTAAAAAGCATATGTTTCGATCAAAACTCCCGAAAATGCATTATTTCAGGCATTATTAGCCATTTTTCATGTGTGGTTTAGAAGTAATGTTTAAATAACTGTCATATTGAGTGTTACAGTATACAGTCATATTGAGTAGAACCTAATTTTTGTAGTTGCAAACCATAGAAAAACAATCTTTTTTTAGTAAAACTCACATTGATTCAATATCACAGGCATTTTTAGAAATTTTGCACATTTGGATTAGGAATTATGTTGGAATACATTTTTATTGCTTTTTTCGCATTATCTCAGGATTCTAAGATCTTTATTGTCATACTGAGTAAAAAACTACTTTGTCAATTTTCAAAATTTAAAAAAGCACATGTTTCAAGTAAAACTCTCAGAGATACATTATTTCAGGCATTATCGGCCATTTTTCATGTGTGGTTTAGAAGTTATGTTTAAATAACTGTAATATTGAGTGTTACAGTATAGAGTCATATTGAATAAAACATCATTTTTGATTTGCAAACCATATAAAAATAACTGTTCCTAGTAAAACTCCCATAGATTCAATTTCACATTCTTTTTTAGACATTTTGCACGTTTGGATTAGGAATGATTTGTAATACATTTTTATTGCTTTTTTCGCATTATCTCAGGATTGTAAGTATGATACTGTCAAACTGAGTAAAACATTACTTGTTGTTTTTGCAAACCTTGCCAAATGTTTCTTTCCAGTAAAACTCTTAAAGATACATATCTTCAGGCGTTATTAGACATTTTGCATGTGTATTTTTGGAATTATGTTTCAAAAACTTTCTTATTGAGTTTGACAGTATACCTTTCATAGTGAATAAAACCTAATTTCTGTATTTGTGAACCTTTCCAAAATACTTGATTATTGTAAAACTCATATAAATTCAATATTACAGGCTTTTTTGACAGAAATTATGTTTGGTTTTGGAGTTATGTCTATAAACCTTTCATATTTAGTACGACAAATATACATCTGTTTTGAATTACAAAACAACTTTATTTCTTTGCAAACTTTACAAATGATCATTGTTCTAGTACAACTGACAAAGATGAATATCTCCAGACATTATAAGCCATTTTGCATGTGTTGTTTAGAAGTTATGTTTGAATACATTTTTATTGCTTTATTCGCATTATCTCAGGATTGTAGGAACCTTACTGTCTTATTGAATAAAAAACTACTTTTTGCATTTGCAAGATTTTAAAAAGCATATGTTTCGATCAAAACTCCCGAAGATGCATTATTTCAGGCATTATTAGCCATTTTTCATGTGTGGTTTAGAAGTTATGTTTAAATAACTGTCATATTGAGTGTTACAGTATACAGTCATATTGAGTAGAACCTAATTTTTGTAGTTGCAAACCATAGAAAAACGATCTTTTTTAGTAAAACTCACATTGATTCAATATCACAGGCATTTTTAGAAATTTTGCACATTTGGATTAGGAATTATGTTGGAATACATTTTTATTGCTTTTTTCGCATTATCTCATGATTCTAAGATCTTTATTGTCATACTGAGTAGAAAAATACTTTGTCCATTTTCAAAATTTAAAAAAGCACATGTTTCAAGTAAAACTCTCAGAGATACATTATTTCAGGCATTATTTGCCATTGTTCATGTGTGGTTTAGAAGTTATGTTTAAATAACTGTAATATTGAGTGTTACAGTATAGAGTCATATTGAATAAAACATAATTTTTTATTTGCAAACCATATAAAAATAACTGTTCCTAGTAAAACTCCCATAGATTCAATTTCACATTCTTTTTTAGACATTTTGCACGTTTGGATTAGGAATGATTTGTAATACATTTTTATTGCTTTTTTCGCATTATCTCAGGATTGTAAGTATGATACTGTCAAATTGAGTAAAACATTACTTGTTGTTTTTGCAAACCTTGCCAAATGTTTCTTTCCAGTAAAACTCTTAAAGATACATATCTTCAGGCGTTATTAGACATTTTGCATAGGTATTTTTGGAATTATGTTTCAAAAACTTTCTTATTGAGTTTGACAGTATACTGTCATAGTGAATAAAACCTAATTTCTGTATTTGTGAACCTTTCCGAAATACTTGATTCTTGTAAAACTCACATAAATTCAATATCACAGGCTTTTTTTTTTTATATAAATTATGTTTGGTTTCGGAGTTATGTCTATAAACCTTTCATATTTAGTATGACAAATATACATCTGTTTTGAATTACAAAACAACTTTATGTCTTTGCAAACCTTACAAATGATCATTTTTCTAGTACAACTGACAAAGATGAATATCTCCGGACATTATAAGCCATTTTGCATGTGTTGTTTATAAGTTATGTTTGAATACATTTGTATTGCTTTTTTCGCATTATCTCAGGATTGTAGGAACCTTACTGTCTTATTGAATAAAAAACTACTTTTTGCATTAACAAGATTTTAAAAAGCATATGTTTCGATCAAAACTCCCGAAGATGCATTATTTCAGGCATTATTAGCCATTTTTCATGTGTGGTTTAGAAGTTATGTTTAAATAACTGTCATATTGAGTGTTACAGTATAGAGTCATATTGAATAAAACATAATTTTTGATTTGCAAACCATATAAAAATAACTGTTCCTAGTAAAACTCCCATAGATTCAATTTCACATTCTTTTTTAGACATTTTGCACGTTTGGATTAGGAATGATTTGTAATACATTTTTATTGCTTTTTTCGCATTATCTCAGGATTGTAAGTATGATACTGTCAAATTGAGTAAAACATTACTTGTTGTTTTTGCAAACCTTGCCAAATGTTTCTTTCCAGTAAAACTCTTAAAGATACATATCTTCAGGCGTTATTAGACATTTAGCATGTGTATTTTTGGAATTATGTTTCAAAAACTTTCTTATTGAGTTTGACAGTATACTGTCATAGTGAATAAAACCTAATTTCTGTATTTGTGAACCTTTCCAAAATTCTTGATTCTTGTAAAACTCACATAAATTCAATATTACAGGCTTTTTTTTGACAGAAATTATGTTTGGTTTTGGAGTTATGTCTATAAACCTTTCATATTTAGTATGACAAATATACATCTGTTTTGAATTACAAAACAACTTTATTTCTTTGCAAACCTTACAAATGATCATTTTTCTAGTACAACTGACAAAGATGAATATCTCCAGACATTATAAGCCATTTTGCATGTGTTGTTTATAAGTTATGTTTGAATACATTTTTATTGCTTTTTTCGCATTATCTCAGGATTGTAGGAACCTTACTGTCTTATTGAATAAAAAACTACTTTTTGCATTTGCAAGATCTTAAAAAGCATATGTTTCGATCAAAACTCCCGAAGATGCATTATTTCAGGCATTATTAGCTATTTTTTTTTTATGTGTGGTTTAGAAGTTGTGTTTAAATAACTGTCATATTGAGTGTTACAGTATACAGTCATATTGAGTAGAACCTAATTTTTGTAGTTGCAAACCATAGAAAAACAATCTTTTTTAGTAAAACTCACATTGATTCAATATCACAGGCATTTTTAGAAATTTTGCACATTTGGATTAGGAATTATGTTGGAATACATTTTTATTGCTTTTTTCGCATTATCTCAGGATTCTAAGAACTTTATTGTTGTACTGAGTAAAAAACTACTTTGTCCATTTTCAAAATTTAAAAAAGCACATGTTTCAAGTAAAACTCTCAGAGATACATTATTTCAGGCATTATTGGCCATTTTTCATGTGTGGTTTAGAAGTTATGTTTAAATAACTGTAATATTGAGTGTTACAGTATAGAGTCATATTGAAAAAAACATCATTTTTGATTTGCAAACCATATAAAAATAACTGTTCCTAGTAAAACTCCCATGGATTCAATTTCACATTCTTTTTTAGACATTTTGCACGTTTGGATTAGGAATTATGTTGTGATAAATTTTTATTGCTTTTTTCGCATTATCTCAGGATTGTAAGTATGATACTGTCAAACTGAGTAAAACATTACTTGTTGTTTTTGCAAACCTTGCCAAATGTTTCTTTCCAGTAAAACTCTTAAAGATACATATCTTCAGGCGTTATTAGACATTTTGCATGTGTATTTTTGGAATTATGTTTCAAAAACTTTCTTATTGAGTTTGACAGTATACTGTCATAGTGAATAAAACCTAATTTCTGTATTTGTGAACCTTTCCAAAATACTTGATTCTTGTAAAACTCACATAAATTCAATATCACAGTCTTTTTTTGACAGAAATTATGTTTGGTTTTGGAGTTATGTCTATAAACCTTTCATATTTAGTATGACAAATATACATCTGTTTTGAATTACAAAACAACTTTATTTCTTTGCAAACCTTACAAATGATCATTTTTCTAGTACAACTGACAAAGATTAATATCTCCAGACATTATAAGCCATTTTGCATGTGTTGTTTATAAGTTATGTTTGAATACATTTTTATTGCTTTTTTCGCATTATCTCAGGATTGTAGGAACCTTACTGTCTTATTGAATAAAAAACTACTTTTTGCATTTGCAAGATTTTAAAAAGCATATGTTTCGATCAAAACTCCCGAAGATGCATTATTTCAGGCATTATTAGCCATTTTTCATGTGTGGTTTAGAAGTTATGTTTAAATAACTGTCATATTGAGTGTTACAGTATACAGTCATATTTAGTAGAACCTAATTTCTGTAGTTGCAAACCATAGAAAAAATATATTTTTTAGTAAAACTCACATTGATTCAATACCACAGGCATTTTTCGAAATTTTGCACTTTTGGATTAGGAATTATGTTGGAATACATTTTTATTGCTTTTTTCGCATTATCTCAGGATTCTAAGAACTTTATTGTTATACTGAGTAAAAAACTACTTTGTCCATTTTCAAAATTTAAAAAAGCACATGTTTCAAGTAAAACTCTCAGAGATACATTATTTCAGGCATTATTGGCAATTTTTCATGTGTGGTTTAGAAGTTATGTTTAAATAACTGTAATATTGAGTGTTACAGTATAGAGTCATATTGAATAAAACATAATTTTTGATTTGCAAACCATATAAAAATAACTGTTCCTAGTAAAACTCCTATAGATTCAATTTCACATTCTTTTTTAGACATTTTGCACGTTTGGATTAGGAATGATTTGTAATACATTTTTATTGCTTTTTTCGCATTATCTCAGGATTGTAAGTATGATACTGTCAAATTGAGTAAAACATTACTTGTTGTTTTTGCAAACCTTGCCAAATGTTTCTTTCCAGTAAAACTCTTAAAGATACATATCTTCAGGCGTTATTAGACATTTTGCATGTGTATTTTTGGAATTATGTTTCAAAAACTTTCTTATTGAGTTTGACAGTATACTGTCATAGTGAATAAAACCTAATTTCTGTATTTGTGAACCTTTCCAAAATACTTGATTCTTGTAAAACTCACATAAATTCAATATCACAGGCTTTTTTTGAGATAAATTATGTTTGGTTTTGGAGTTATGTCTATAAACCTTTCATATTTAGTATGACAAATATACATCTGTTTTGAATTACAAAACAACTTTATGTCTTTGCAAACCTTACAAATGATCATTTTTCTAGTACAACTGACAAAGATGAATATCTCCACACATTATAAGCCATTTTGCATGTGTTGTTTAGAAGTTATGTTTGAATACATTTTTATTGCTTTTTTCGCATTATCTCAGGATTGTAGGAACCTTACTGTCTTATTGAATAAAAAACTACTTTTTGCATTTGCAAGATTTTAAAAAGCATATGTTTCGATCAAAACTCCCGAAGATGCATTATTTCAGGCATTATTAGCCATTTTTCATGTGTGGTTTAGAAGTTGTGTTTAAATAACTGTCATATTGAGTGTTACAGTATACAGTCATATTGAGTAGAACCTAATTTTTGTAGTTGCAAACCATAGAAAAACAATCTTTTTTAGTAAAACTCACATTGATTCAATATCACAGGCATTTTTAGAAATTTTGCACATTTGGATTAGGAATTATGTTGGAATACATTTTTATTGCTTTTTTCGCATTATCTCAGGATTCTAAGATCTTTATTGTCATACTGAGTAAAAAACTACTTTGTCCATTTTCAAAATTTAAAAAAGCACATGTTTCAAGTAAAACTCTCAGAGATACATTATTTCAGGCATTATTGGCCATTTTTCATGTGTGGTTTAGAAGTTATGTTTAAATAACTGTAATATTGAGTGTTACAGTATAGAGTCATATTGAATAAAACATCATTTTTGATTTGCAAACCATATAAAAATAACTGTTCCTAGTAAAACTCCCATAGATTCAATTTCACATTCTTTTTTAGACATTTTGCACGCGTTTGGATTAGGAATGATTTGTAATACATTTTTATTGCTTTTTTCGCATTATCTCAGGATTGTAAGTATGATACTGTCAAATTGAGTAAAACATTACTTGTTGTTTTTGCAAACCTTGCCAAATGTTTCTTTCCAGTAAAACTCTTAAAGATACATATCTTCAGGCGTTATTAGACATTTTGCATGTGTATTTTTGGAATTATGTTTCAAAAACGTTCTTATTGAGTTTGACAGTATACTGTCATAGTGAATAAAACCTAATTTCTGTATTTGTGAACCTTTCCAAAATTCTTGATTCTTGTAAAACTCACATAAATTCAATATTACAGTCTTTTTTTGACAGAAATTATGTTTGGTTTTGGAGTTATGTCTATAAACCTTTCATATTTAGTATGACAAATATACATCTGTTTTGAATTACAAAACAACTTTATGTCTTTGCAAACCTTACAAATGATCATTTTTCTAGTACAACTGACAAAGATGAATATCTCCAGACATTATAAGCCATTTTGCATGTGTTGTTTATAAGTTATGTTTGAATACATTTTTATTGCTTTTTTCGCATTATCTCAGGATTGTAGGAACCTTACTGTCTTATTGAATAAAAAACTACTTTTTGCATTTGCAAGATTTTAAAAAGCATATGTTTCGATCAAAACTCCCGACGATGCATTATTTCAGGCATTATTAGCCATTTTTCATGTGTGGTTTAGAAGTTATGTTTAAATAACTGTCATATTGAGTGTTACAGTATACAGTCATATTGAGTAGAACCTAATTTTTGTAGTTGCAAACCATAGAAAAACAATCTTTTTTAGTAAAACTCACATTGATTCAATATCACAGGCATTTTTAGAAATTTTACACATTTGGATTAGGAATTATGTTGGAATACATTTTTATTGCTTTTTTCGCATTATCTCAGGATTCTAAGAACTGTATTGTTATACTGAGTAAACAACTACTTTGTCCATTTTCAAAATTTAAAAAAGCACATGTTTCAAGTAAAACTCTTAGAGATACATTATTTCAGGCATTATTGGCCATTTTTCATGTGTGGTTTAGAAGTTATGTTTAAATAACTGTAATATTGAGTGTTACAGTATAGAGTCATATTGAATAAAACATCATTTTTGATTTGCAAACCATATAAAAATAACTGTTCCTAGTAAAACTCCCATAGATTCAATTTCACATTCTTTTTTAGACATTTTGCACGTTTGGATTAGGAATGATTTGTAATACATTTTTATTGCTTTTTTCGCATTATCTCAGGATTGTAAGTATGATACTGTCAAATTGAGTAAAACATTACTTGTTGTTTTTGCAAACCTTGCCAAATGTTTCTTTCCAGTAAAACTCTTAAAGATACATATCTTCAGGCGTTATTAGACATTTTGCATGTGTATTTTTGGAATTATGTTTCAAAAACTTTCTTATTGAGTTTGACAGTATACTGTCATAGTGAATAAAACCTAATTTCTGTATTTGTGAACCTTTCCAAAATTCTTGATTCTTGTAAAACTCACATAAATTCAATATTACAGTCTTTTTGTGACAGGAATTATGTTTGGTTTTGGAGTTATGTCTATAAACCTTTCATATTTAGTATGACAAATATACATCTGTTTTGAATTACAAAACAACTTTATGTCTTTGCAAACCTTACAAATGATCATTTTTCTAGTACAACTGACAAAGATGAATATCTCCAGACATTATAAGCCATTTTGCATGTGTTGTTTAGAAGTTATGTTTGAATACATTTTTATTGCTTTTTCGCATTATCTCAGGATTGTAGGAACCTTACTGTCTTATTGAATAAAAATCTACTTTTTGCATTTGCAAGATTTTAAAAAGCATATGTTTCGATCAAAACTCCCGAAGATGCATTATTTCAGGCATTATTAGCCATTTTTCATGTGTGGTTTAGAAGTTATGTTTAAATAACTGTCATATTGAGTGTTACAGTATACAGTCATATTGAGTAAAACCTAATTTTTGTAGTTGCAAACCATAGAAAAACTATCTTTTTTAGTAAAACTCACATTGATTCAATATCACAGGCATTTTTAGAAATTTTGCACATTTGGATTATGAATTATGTTGGAATACATTTGTATTGCTTTTTTCGCATTATCTCAGGATTCTAAGAACTTTATTGTTATACTGAGTAAAAAACTACTTTGTCCATTTTCAAAATTTAAAAAAGCACATGTTTCAAGTAAAACTCTCAGAGATACATTATTTCAGGCATTATTGGCCATTTTTCATGTGTAGTTTAGAAGTTATGTTTAAATAACTGTAATATTGAGTGTTACAGTATAGAGTCATATTGAATAAAACATCATTTTTGATTTGCAAACCATATAAAAATAACTCTTCCTAGTAAAACTCCCATAGATTCAATTTCACATTCTTTTTTAGACATTTTGCACGTTTGGATTAGGAATGATTTGTAATACATTTTTATTGCTTTTTTCGCATTATCTCAGGATTGTAAGTATGATACTGTCAAATTGAGTAAAACATTACTTGTTGTTTTTGCAAACCTTGCCAAATGTTTCTTTCCAGTAAAACTATTAAAGATACATATCTTCAGGCGTTATTAGACATTTTGCATCTGTATTTTTGGAATTATGTTTCAAAAACTTTCTTATTGAGTTTGACAGTATACTGTCATAGTGAATAAAACCTAATTTCTGTATTTGTGAACCTTTCCAAAATACTTGATTCTTGTAAAACTCAAATAAATTCAATATGACAGGCTTTTTTTTGACAGAAATTATGTTTGGTTTTGGAGTTATGTCTATAAACCTTTCATATTTAGTATGACAAATATACATCTGTTTTGAATTACAAAACAACTTTATGTCGTTGCAAACCTTACAAATGATCATTTTTCTAGTACAACTGACAAAGATGAATATCTCCAGACATTATAAGCCATTTTGCATGTGTTGTTTATAAGTTATGTTTGAAAACATTTTTATTGCTTTTTTCGCATTATCTCAGGATTGTAGGAACCTTACTGTCTTATTGAATAAAAAACTACTTTTTGCATTTGCAAGATTTTAAAAAGCATATGTTTCGATCAAAACTCCCGACGATGCATTATTTCAGGCATTATTAGCCATTTTTCATGTGTGGTTTAGAAGTTATGTTTAAATAACTGTCATATTGAGTGTTACAGTATACAGTCATATTGAGTAGAACCCAATTTTTGTAGTTGCAAACCATAGAAAAACAATCTTTTTTAGTAAAACTCACATTGATTCAATATCACAGGCATTTTTAGAAATTTTGCACATTTGGATTAGGAATTATGTTGGAATACATTTTTATTGCTTTTTTGGCATTATCTCAGGATTCTAAGAACTTTATTGTTATACTGAGTAAAAAACTACTTTGTCCATTTTCAAAATTTAAAAAAGCACATGTTTCAAGTAAAACTCTCAGAGATACATTATTTCAGGCATTATTGGCCATTTTTCATGTGTGGTTTAGAAGTTATGTTTAAATAACTGTAATATTGAGTGTTACAGTATAGAGTCATATTGAATAAAACATAATTTTTGATTTGCAAACCATATAAAAATAACTGTTCCTAGTAAAACTCCCATAGATTCAATTTCACATTCTTTTTTAGACATTTTGCACGTTTGGATTAGGAATGATTTGTAATACATTTTTATTGCTTTTTTCGCATTATCTCAGGATTGTAAGTATGATACTGTCAAATTGAGTAAAACATTACCTGTTGTTTTTGCAAACCTTGCCAAATGTTTCTTTCCAGTAAAACTCTTAAAGATACATATCTTCAGGCGTTATTAGACAATTTGCATGTGTATTTTTGGAATTATGTTTCAAAAACTTTCTTATTGAGTTTGACAGTATACTGTCATAGTGAATAAAACCTAATTTCTGTATTTGTGAACCTTTCCAAAATACTTGATTCTTGTAAAACTCACATAAATTCAATATCACAGGCTTTTTTTGACAGAAATTATGTTTGGTTTTGGAGTTATGTCTATAAACCTTTCATATTTAGTATGACAAATATACATCTGTTCTGAATTACAAAACAACTTTATGTCTTTGCAAACCTTACAAATGATCATTTTTCTAGTACAACTGACAAAGATGAATATCTCCAGACATTATAAGCCATTTTGCATGTGTTGTTTATAAGTTATGTTTGAATACATTTTTATTGCTTTTTTCGCATTATCTCAGGATTGTAGGAACCTTACTGTCTTATTGAATAAAAAACTACTTTTTGCATTTGCAAGATTTTAAAAAGCATATGTTTCGATCAAAACTCCCGAAGATGCATTATTTCAGGCATTATTAGCCATTTTTCATGTGTGGTTTAGAAGTTATGTTTAAATAACTGTCATATTGAGTGTTACAGTATACAGTCATATTGAGTAGAACCCAATTTTTGTAGTTGCAAACCATAGAAAAACAATCTTTTTTAGTAAAACTCACATTGATTCAATATCACAGGCATTTTTAGAAATTTTGCACATTTGGATTAGGAATTATGTTGGAATACATTTTTATTGCTTTTTTCGCATTATCTCAGGATTCTAAGAACTTTATTGTTATACTGAGTAAAAAACTACTTTGTCCATTTTCAAAATTTAAAAAAGCACATGTTTCAAGTAAAACTCTCAGAGATACATTATTTCAGGCATTATTGGCCATTTTTCATGTGTGGTTTAGAAGTTATGTTTAAATAACTGTAATATTGAGTGTTACAGTATAGAGTCATATTGAATAAAACATAATTTTTGATTTGCAAACCATATAAAAATAACTGTTCCTAGTAAAACTCCCATAGATTCAATTTCACATTCTCTTTTAGACATTTTGCACGTTTGGATTAGGAATGATTTGTAATACATTTTTATTGCTTTTTTTGCATTATCTCAGGATTGTAAGTATGATACTGTCAAATTGAGTAAAACATTACTTGTTGTTTTTGCAAACCTTGCCAAATGTTTCTTTCCAGTAAAACTCTTAAAGATACATATCTTCAGGCGTTATTAGACATTTTGCATGTGTATTTTTGGAATTATGTTTCAAAAACTTTCTTATTGAGTTTGACAGTATACTGTCATAGTGAATAAAACCTAATTTCTGTATTTGTGAACCTTTCCAAAATACTTGATTCTTGTAAAACTCACATAAATTCAATATCACAGGCTTTTTTGGACATAAATTATGTTTGGTTTTGGAGTTATGTCTATAAACCTTTCATATTTAGTATGACAAATATACATCTGTTTTGAATTACAAAACAACTTTATGTCTTTGCAAACCTTACAAATGATCATTTTTCTAGTACAACTGACAAAGATGAATATCTCCAGACATTATAAGCCATTTTGCATGTGTTGTTTATAAGTTATGTTTGAATACATTTTTATTGCTTTTTTCGCATTATCTCAGGATTGTAGGAACCTTACTGTCTTATTGAATAAAAAACTACTTTTTGCATTTGCAAGATTTTAAAAAGCATATGTTTCGATCAAAACTCCCGAAGATGCATTATTTCAGGCATTATTAGCCATTTTTCATGTGTGGTTTAGAAGTTATGTTTAAATAACTGTCATATTGAGTGTTACAGTATACAGTCATATTGAGTAGAACCCAATTTTTGTAGTTGCAAACCATAGAAAAACAATCTTTTTCAGTAAAACTCACATTGATTCAACATCACAGGCATTTTTAGAAATTTTGCACATTTGGATTAGCAATTATGTTGGAATACATTTTTATTGCTTTTTTCGCATTATCTCAGGATTCTAAGAACTTTATTGGTATACTGAGTAAAAAACTACTTTGTCCATTTTCAAAATTTAAAAAAGCACATGTTTCAAGTAAAACTCTCAGAGATACATTATTTCAGGCATTATTGGCCATTTTTCATGTGTGGTTTAGAAGTTATGTTTAAATAACTGTAATATTGAGTGTTACAGTATAGAGTCATATTGAATAAAACATCATTTTTGATTTGCAAACCATATAAAAATAACTGTTCCTAGTAAAACTCCCATGGATTCAATTTCACATTCTTTTTTAGACATTTTGCACGTTTGGATTAGGAATGATTTGTAATACATTTTTATTGCTTTTTTCGCATTATCTCAGGATTGTAAGTATGATACTGTCAAATTGAGTAAAACATTACTTGTTGTTTTTGCAAACCTTGCCAAATGTTTCTTTCCAGTAAAACTCTTAAAGATACATATCTTCAGGCGTTATTAGACATTTTGCATGTGTATTTTGGAATTATGTTTCAAAAACTTTCTTATTGAGTTTGACAGTATACTGTCATAGTGAATAAAACCTAATTTCTGTATTTGTGAAACTTTCCAAAATACTTGATTCTTGTAAAACTCACATAAATTCAATATCACAGGCTTTTTTTGACAGAAATTATGTTTGGTTTTGGAGTTATGTCTATAAACCTTTCATATTTAGTATGACAAATATACATCTGTTTTGAATTACAAAACAACTTTATGTCTTTGCAAACCTTACAAATGATAATTTTTCTAGTACAACTGACAAAGATGAATATCTCCAGACATTATAAGCCATTTTGCATGTGTTGTTTATAAGTTATGTTTGAATACATTTTTATTGCTTTTTTCGCATTATCTCAGGATTGTAGGAGCCTTACTGTTTTATTGAATAAAAAACTACTTTTTGCATTTGCAAGTTTTTAAAAAGCATATGTTTCGATCAAAACTCCCGAAGATGCATTATTTCAGGCATTATTAGCCATTTTTCATGTGTGGTTTAGAAGTTATGTTTAAATAACTGTCATATTGAGTGTTACAGTATACAGTCATATTGAGTAGAACCTAATTTTTGTAGTTGCAAACCAAAGAAAAACAATCTTTTTTAGTAAAACTCACATTGATTCAATATCACAGGCATTTTTAGAAATTTTGCACATTTGGATTAGGAATTATGCTGGAATACATTTTTATTGCTTTTTTCGCATTATCTCAGGATTCTAAGAACTTTATTGTTATACTGAGTAAAAAACTACTTTGTCCATTTTCAAAATTTAAAAAAGCACATGTTTCAAGTAAAACTCTTAGAGATACATTATTTCAGGCATTATTGGCCATTTTTCATGTGTGGTTTAGAAGTTATGTTTAAATAACTGTAATATTGAGTGTTACAGTATAGAGTCATATTGAATAAAACATCATTTTTGATTTGCAAACCATATAAAAATAACTGTTCCTAGTAAAACTCCCATAGATTCAATTTCACATTCTTTTTTAGACATTTTGCACGTTTGGATTAGGAATGATTTGTAATACATTTTTATTGCTTTTTTCGCATTATCTCAGGATTGTAAGTATGATACTGTCAAATTGAGTAAAACATTACTTGTTGTTTTTGCAAACCTTGCCAAATGTTTCTTTCCAGTAAAACTCTTAAAGATACATATCTTCAGGCGTTATTAGACATTTTGCATGTGTATTTTTGGAATTATGTTTCAAAAACTTTCTTATTGAGTTTGACAGTATACTGTCATAGTGAATAAAACCTAATTTCTGTATTTGTGAACCTTTCCAAAATACTTGATTCTTGTAAAACTCACATAAATTCACTATGACAGGCTTTTTTTTGACAGAAATTATGTTTGGTTTTGGAGTTATGTCTATAAACCTTTCATATTTAGTATGACAAATATACATCTGTTTTGAATTACAAAACAACTTTATGTCTTTGCAAACCTTACAAATGATCATTTTTCTAGTACAACTGACAAAGATGAATATCTCCAGACATTATAAGCCATTTTGCATGTGTTGTTTATAAGTTATGTTTGAATACATTTTTATTGCTTTTTTCGCATTATCTCAGGATTGTAGGAACCTTACTGTCTTATTGAATAAAAAACTACTTTTTGCATTTGCAAGATTTTAAAAAGCATATGTTTCGATCAAAACTCCCGAAGATGCATTATTTCAGGCATTATTAGCCATTTTTCATGTGTGGTTTAGAAGTTATGTTTAAATAACTGTCATATTGAGTGTTACAGTATACAGTCAGATTGAGTAGAACCCAATTTTTGTAGTTGCAAACCATAGAAAAACAATCTTTTTTAGTAAAACTCACATTGATTCAACATCACAGGCATTTTTAGAAATTTTGCACATTTGGATTAGCAATTATGTTGGAATACATTTTTATTGCTTTTTTCGCATTATCTCAGGATTCTAAGAACTTTATTGTTATACTGAGTAAAAAACTACTTTGTCCATTTTCAAAATTTAAAAAAGCACATGTTTCAAGTAAAACTCTCAGAGATACATTATTTCAGGCATTATTGGCCATTTTTCATGTGTGGTTTAGAAGTTATGTTTAAATAACTGTAATATTGAGTGTTACAGTATAGAGTCATATTGAATAAAACATCATTTTTGATTTGCAAACCATATAAAAATAACTGTTCCTAGTAAAACTCCCATAGATTCAATTTCACATTCTTTTTTAGACATTTTGCACGTTTGGATTAGGAATGATTTGTAATACATTTTTATTGCTTTTTTCGCATTATCTCAGGATTGTAAGTATGATACTGTCAAATTGAGTAAAACATTACTTGTTGTTTTTGCAAACCTTGCCAAATGTTTCTTTCCAGTAAAACTCTTAAAGATACATATCTTCAGGCGTTATTAGACATTTTGCATGTGTATTTTTAGAATTATGTTTCAAAAACTTTCTTATTGAGTTTGACAGTATACTGTCATAGTGAATAAAACCTAATTTCTGTATTTGTGAACCTTTCCAAAATTCTTGATTCTTGTAAAACTCACATAAATTCAATATTACAGTCTTTTTTTGACAGAAATTATGTTTGGTTTTGGAGTTATGTCTATAAACCTTTCATATTTAGTATGACAAATATACATCTGTTTTGAATTACAAAACAACTTTATGTCTTTGCAAACCTTACAAATGATCATTTTTCTAGTACAACTGACAAAGATGAATATCTCCAGACATTATAAGCCATTTTGCATGTGTTGTTTATAAGTTATGTTTGAATACATTTTTATTGCTTTTTTCGCATTATCTCAGGATTGTAGGAACCTTACTGTCTTATTGAATAAAAAACTACTTTTTGCATTTGCAAGATTTTAAAAAGCATATGTTTCGATCAAAACTCCCGAAGATGCATTATTTCAGGCATTATTAGCCATTTTTCATGTGTGGTTTAGAAGTTATGTTTAAATAACTGTCATATTGAGTGTTACAGTATACAGTCATATTGAGTAGAACCTAATTTTTGTAGTTGCAAACCATAGAAAAACAATCTTTTTTAGTAAAACTCACATTGATTCAATATCACAGGCATTTTTAGAAATTTTGCACATTTGGATTATGAATTATGTTGGAATACATATGTATTGCTTTTTTCGCATTATCTCAGGATTCTAAGAACTTTATTGTTATACTGAGTAAAAAACTACTTTGTCCATTTTCAAAATTTAAAAAAGCACATGTTTCAAGTAAAACTCTCAGAGATACATTATTTCAGGCATTATTGGCCATTTTTCATGTGTGGTTTAGAAGTTATGTTTAAATAACTGTAATATTGAGTGTTACAGTATAGAGTCATATTGAATAAAACATCATTTTTGATTTGCAAACCATATAAAAATAACTGTTCCTAGTAAAACTCCCATAGATTCAATTTCACATTCTTTTTTAGACATTTTGCACGTTTGGATTAGGAATGATTTGTAATACATTTTTATTGCTTTTTTCGCATTATCTCAGGATTGTAAGTATGAGACTGTCAAATTGAGTAAAACATTACTTGTTGTTTTTGCAAACCTTGCCAAATGTTTCTTTCCAGTAAAACTCTTAAAGATACATATCTTCAGGCGTTATTAGAGATTTTGCATGTGTATTTTTAGAATTATGTTTCAAAAACTTTCTTATTGAGTTTGACAGTATACTGTCATAGTGAATAAAACCTAATTTCTGTATTTGTGAACCTTTCCAAAATTCTTGATTCTTGTAAAACTCACATAAATTCAATATTACAGTCTTTTTTTGACAGAAATTATGTTTGGTTTTGGAGTTATGTCTATAAACCTTTCATATTTAGTATGACAAATATACATCTGTTTTGAATTACAAAACAATTTTATGTCTTTGCAAACCTTACAAATGATCATTTTTCTAGTACAACTGACAAAGATGAATATCTCCAGACATTATAAGCCATTTTGCATGTGTTGTTTATAAGTTATGTTTGAATACATTTTTATTGCTTTTTTCGCATTATCTCAGGATTGTAGGAACCTTCCTGTCTTATTGAATAAAAAACTACTTTTTGCATTTGCAAGATTTTAAAAAGCATATGTTTCGATCAAAACTCCCGAAGATGCATTATTTCAGGCATTATTAGCCATTTTTCATGTGTGGTTTAGAAGTTATGTTTAAATAACTGTCATATTGAGTGTTACAGTATACAGTCATATTGAGTAGAACCCAATTTTTGTAGTTGCAAACCATAGAAAAACAATCTTTTTTAGTAAAACTCACATTGATTCAATATCACAGGCATTTTTAGAAATTTTGCACATTTGAATTAGGAATTATGTTGGAATACATTTTTATTGCTTTTTTCGCATTATCTCAGGATTCTAAGAACTTTATTGTTATACTGAGTAAAAAACTACTTTGTCCATTTTCAAAATTTAAAAAAGCACATGTTTCAAGTAAAACTCTCAGAGATACATTATTTCAGGCATTATTGGCCATTTTTCATGTGTGGTTTAGAAGTTATGTTTAAATAACTGTAATATTGAGTGTTACAGTATAGAGTCATATTGAATAAAACATCATTTTTGATTTGCGAACCATATAAAAATAACTGTTCCTAGTAAAACTCCCATGGATTCAATTTCACATTCTTTTTTAGACATTTTGCACGTTTGGATTAGGAATGATTTGTAATACATTTTTATTGCTTTTTTCGCATTATCTCAGGATTGTAAGTATGATACTGTCAAATTGAGTAAAACATTACTTGTTGTTTTTGCAAACCTTGCCAAATGTTTCTTTCCAGTAAAACTCTTAAAGATACATATCTTCAGGCGTTATTAGACATTTTGCATGTGTATTTTTGGAATTATGTTTCAAAAACTTTCTTATTGAGTTTGACAGTATACTGTCATAGTGAATAAAACCTAATTTCTGTATTTGTGAACCTTTCCAAAATTCTTGATTCTTGTAAAACTCACATAAATTCAATATTACAGTCTTTTTTTGACAGAAATTATGTTTGGTTTTGGAGTTATGTCTATAAACCTTTCATATTTAGTATGACAAATATACATCTGTTTTGAATTACAAAACAACTTTATGTCTTTGCAAACCTTACAAATGATCATTTTTCTAGTACAACTGACAAAGATGAATATCTCCAGACATTATAAGCCATTTTGCATGTGTTGTTTATAAGTTATGTTTGAATACATTTTTATTGCTTTTTTCGCATTATCTCAGGATTGTAGGAACCTTCCTGTCTTATTGAATAAAAAACTACTTTTTGCATTTGCAAGATTTTAAAAAGCATATGTTTCGATCAAAACTCCCGAAGATGCATTATTTCAGGCATTATTAGCCATTTTTCATGTGTGGTTTAGAAGTTATGTTTAAATAACTGTCATATTGAGTGTTACAGTATACAGTCATATTGAGTAGAACCCAATTTTTGTAGTTGCAAACCATAGAAAAACAATCTTTTTTAGTAAAACTCACATTGATTCAATATCACAGGCATTTTTAGAAATTTTGCACATTTGAATTAGGAATTATGTTGGAATACATTTTTATTGCTTTTTTCGCATTATCTCAGGATTCTAAGAACTTTATTGTTATACTGAGTAAAAAACTACTGTGTCCATTTTCAAAATTTAAAAAAGCACATGTTTCAAGTAAAACTCTCAGAGATACATTATTTCAGGCATTATTGGCCATTTTTCATGTGTGGTTTAGAAGTTATGTTTAAATAACTGTAATATTGAGTGTTACAGTATAGAGTCATATTGAATAAAACATCATTTTTGATTTGCGAACCATATAAAAATAACTGTTCCTAGTAAAACTCCCATAGATTCAATTTCACATTCTTTTTTAGACATTTTGCACGTTTGGATTAGGAATGATTTGTAATACATTTTTATTTCTTTTTTCGCATTATCTCAGGATTGTAAGTATGATACTGTCAAATTGAGTAAAACATTACTTGTTGTTTTTGCAAACCTTGCCAAATGTTTCTTTCCAGTAAAACTCTTAAAGATACATATCTTCAGGCGTTATTAGACATTTTGCATGTGTATTTTTGGAATTATGTTTCAAAAACTTTCTTATTGAGTTTGACAGTATACTGTCATAGTGAATAAAACCTAATTTCTGTATTTGTGAACCTTTCCAAAATTCTTGATTCTTGTAAAACTCACATAAATTCAATATTACAGTCTTTTTTTGACAGAAATGATGTTTGGTTTTGGAGTTATGTCTATAAACCTTTCATATTTAGTATGACAAATATACATCTGTTTTGAATTACAAAACAACTTTATGTCTTTGCAAACCTTACAAATGATCATTTTTCTAGTACAACTGACAAAGATGAATATCTCCAGACATTATAAGCCATTTTGCATGTGTTGTTTATAAGTTATGTTTGAATACATTTTTATTGCTTTTTTCGCATTATCTCAGGATTGTAGGAACCTTACTGTCTTATTGAATAAAAAACTACTTTTTGCATTTGCAAGATTTTAAAAAGCATATGTTTCGATCAAAACTCCCGAAGATGCATTATTTCAGGCATTATTAGCCATTTTTCATGTGTGGTTTAGAAGTTATGTTTAAATAACTGTCATATTGAGTGTTACAGTATACAGTCATATTGAGTAGAACCTAATTTTTGTAGTTGCAAACCATAGAAAAACAATCTTTTTTAGTAAAACTCACATTGATTCAATATCACAGGCATTTTTAGAAATTTTGCACATTTGGATTAGGAATTATGTTGGAATACATTTTTATTGCTTTTTTCGCATTATCTCAGGATTCTAAGAACTTTATTGTTATACTGAGTAAAAAACTACTTTGTCCATTTTCAAAATTTAAAAAAGCACATGTTTCAAGTAAAACTCTCAGAGATACATTATTTCAGGCATTATTGGCCATTTTTCATGTGTGGTTTAGAAGTTATGTTTAAATAACTGTCATATTGAGTGTTACAGTATACAGTCATATTGAGTAGAACCTAATTTTTGTAGTTGCAAACCATAGAAAAACAATCTTTTTTAGTAAAACTCACATTGATTCAATATCACAGGCTTTTTTAGAAATTTTGCACATTTGGATTAGGAATTATGTTGGAATACATTTTTATTGCTTTTTTTGCATTATCTCGGGATTCTAAGAACTTTATTGTTATACTGAGTAAAAAACTACTTTGTCCATTTTCAAAATTTAAAAAAGCACATGTTTCAAGTAAAACTCTCAGAGATACATTATTTCAGGCATTATTGGCCATTTTTCATGTGTGGTTTAGAAGTTATGTTTAAATAACTGTAATATTGAGTGTTACAGTATAGAGTCTTATTGAATAAAACATCATTTTTGATTTGCAAACCATATAAAAATAACTGTTCCTAGTAAAACTCCCATTGATTCAATTTCACATTCTTTTTTAGACATTTTGCACGTTTGGATTAGGAATTATTTGTAATACATTTTTATTGCTTTTTTCGCATTATCTCAGGATTGTAAGTATGATACTGTCAAATTGAGTAAAACATTACTTGTTGTTTTTGCAAACCTTGCCAAATGTTTCTTTCCAGTAAAACTCTTAAAGATACATATCTTCAGGCGTTATTAGACATTTTGCATGTGTTTTTTTGGAATTATGTTTCAAAAACTTTCTTATTGAGTTTGACAGTATACTGTCATAGTGAATAAAACCTAATTTCTGTATTTGTGAACCTTTCCAAAATACTTGATTCTTGTAAAACTCACATAAATTCAATATCACAGGCTTTTTTGGACATAAATTATGTTTGGTTTTGGAGTTATGTCTATAAACCTTTCATATTTAGCATGACAAATATACATCTGTTTTGAATTACAAAACAACTTTATGTCTTTGCAAACCTTACAAATGATCATTTTTCTAGTACAACTGACAAAGATGAATATCTCCAGACATTATAAGCCATTTTGCATGTGTTGTTTATAAGTTATGTTTGAATACATTTTTATTGCTTTTTTCGCAATATCTCAGGATTGTAGGAACCTTACTGTCTTATTGAATAAAAAACTACTTTTTGCATTTGCAAGATTTTAAAAAGCATATGTTTCGATCAAAACTCCCGAAGATGCATTATTTCAGGCATTATTAGCCATTTTTCATGTGTGGTTTAGAAGTTATGTTTAAATAACTGTCATATTGAGTGTTACAGTATACAGTCATATTGAGTAGAACCCAATTTTTGTAGTTGCAAACCATAGAAAAACAATATTTTTTAGTAAAACTCACATTGATTCAATATCACAGGCATTTTTAGAAATTTTGCACATTTGGATTAGGAATTATGTTGGAATACATTTTTATTGCTTTTTTCGCATTATCTCAGGATTCTAAGAACTTTATTGTTATACTGAGTAAAAAACTACTTTGTCCATTTTCAAAATTTAAAAAAGCACATGTTTCAAGTAAAACTCTTAGAGATACATTATTTCAGGCATTATTGGCCATTTTTCATGTGTGGTTTAGAAGTTGTGTTTAAATAACTGTAATATTGAGTGTTACAGTATAGAGTCATATTGAATAAAACATCATTTTTGATTTGCAAACCATATAAAAATAACTGTTCCTAGTAAAACTCCCATAGATTCAATTTCACATTCTTTTTTAGACATTTTGCACGTTTGGATTAGGAATGATTTGTAATACATTTTTATTGCTTTTTTCGCATTATCTCAGGATTGTAAGTATGATACTGTCAAATTGAGTAAAACATTACTTGTTGTTTTTGCAAACCTTGCCAAATGTTTCTTTCCAGTAAAACTCTTAAAGATACATATCTTCAGGCGTTATTAGACATTTTGCATGTGTATTTTGGAATTATGTTTCAAAAACTTTCTTATTGAGTTTGACAGTATACTGTCATAGTGAATAAAACCTAATTTCTGTATTTGTGAAACTTTCCAAAATACTTGATTCTTGTAAAACTCACATAAATTCAATATCACAGGCTTTTTTTGACAGAAATTATGTTTGGTTTTGGAGTTATGTCTATAAACCTTTCATATTTAGTATGACAAATATACATCTGTTTTGAATTACAAAACAACTTTATGTCTTTGCAAACCTTACAAATGATCATTTTTCTAGTACAACTGACAAAGATGAATATCTCCAGACATTATAAGCCATTTTGCATGTGTTGTTTATAAGTTATGTTTGAATACATTTTTATTGCTTTTTTCGCATTATCTCAGGATTGTAGGAGCCTTACTGTTTTATTGAATAAAAAACTACTTTTTGCATTTGCAAGTTTTTAAAAAGCATATGTTTCGATCAAAACTCCCGAAGATGCATTATTTCAGGCATTATTAGCCATTTTTCATGTGTGGTTTAGAAGTTATGTTTAAATAACTGTCATATTGAGTGTTACAGTATACAGTCATATTGAGTAGAACCTAATTTTTGTAGTTGCAAACCAAAGAAAAACAATCTTTTTTAGTAAAACTCACATTGATTCAATATCACAGGCATTTTTAGAAATTTTGCACATTTGGATTAGGAATTATGCTGGAATACATTTTTATTGCTTTTTTCGCATTATCTCAGGATTCTAAGAACTTTATTGTTATACTGAGTAAAAAACTACTTTGTCCATTTTCAAAATTTAAAAAAGCACATGTTTCAAGTAAAACTCTTAGAGATACATTATTTCAGGCATTATTGGCCATTTTTCATGTGTGGTTTAGAAGTTATGTTTAAATAACTGTAATATTGAGTGTTACAGTATAGAGTCATATTGAATAAAACATCATTTTTGATTTGCAAACCATATAAAAATAACTGTTCCTAGTAAAACTCCCATAGATTCAATTTCACATTCTTTTTTAGACATTTTGCACGTTTGGATTAGGAATGATTTGTAATACATTTTTATTGCTTTTTTCGCATTATCTCAGGATTGTAAGTATGATACTGTCAAATTGAGTAAAACATTACTTGTTGTTTTTGCAAACCTTGCCAAATGTTTCTTTCCAGTAAAACTCTTAAAGATACATATCTTCAGGCGTTATTAGACATTTTGCATGTGTATTTTTGGAATTATGTTTCAAAAACTGTCTTATTGAGTTTGACAGTATACTGTCATAGTGAATAAAACCTAATTTCTGTAGTTGTGAACCTTTCCAAAATACTTGTTTCTTGTAAAACTCACATAAATTCAATATCACAGGCTTTTTTTGACAGAAATTATGTTTGGTTTTGGAGTTATGTCTATAAACCTTTCATATTTAGTATGACAAATATACATTTCTTTTGAATTACAAAACAACTTTATGTCTTTGCAAACCTTACAAATGATCATTTTTCTAGTACAACTGACAAAGATGAATACCTCCAGACATTATAAGCCATTTTGCATGTGTTGTTTATAAGTTATGTTTGAATACATTTTTATTGCTTTTTTCGCATTATCTCAGGATTGTAGGAACCTTACTGTCTTATTGAATAAAAAACTACTTTTTGCATTTGCAAGATTTTAAAAAGCATATGTTTCGATCAAAACTCCCGAAGATGCATTATTTCAGGCATTATTAGCCATTTTTCATGTGTGGTTTAGAAGTTATGTTTAAATAACTGTCATATTGAGTGTTACAGTATACAGTCATATTGAGTAGAACCTAATTGTTGTAGTTGCAAACCATAGAAAAACAATCTTTTTTAGTAAAACTCACATTGATTCAATATCACAGGCATTTTTAGAAATTTTGCACATTTGGATTAGGAATTATGTTGGAAAACATTTTTATTGCTTTTTTGGCATTATCTCAGGATTCTAAGAACTTTATTGTTATACTGAGTAAAAAACTACTTTGTCCATTTTCAAAATTTAAAAAAGCACATGTTTCAAGTAAAACTCTCAGAGATACATTATTTCAGGCATTATTGGCCATTTTTCATGTGTGGTTTAGAAGTTATGTTTAAATAACTGTAATATTGAGTGTTACAGTATAGAGTCATATTGAATAAAACATCATTTTTGATTTGCAAACCATATAAAAATAACTGTTCCTAGTAAAACTCCCATAGATTCAATTTCACATTCTTTTTTAGACATTTTGCACGTTTGGATTAGGAATGATTTGTAATACATTTTTATTGCTTTTTTCGCATTATCTCAGGATTGTAAGTATGATACTGTCAAATTGAGTAAAACATTATTTGTTGTTTTTGCAAACCTTGCCAAATGTTTCTTTCCAGTAAAACTCTTAAAGATACATATCTTCAGGCGTTATTAGACATTTTGCATGTGTATTTTTGGAATTATGTTTCAAAAACTGTCTTATTGAGTTTGACAGTATACTGTCATAGTGAATAAAACCTAATTTCTGTAGTTGTGAACCTTTCCAAAATACTTGATTCTTGTAAAACTCACATAAATTCACTATGACAGGCTTTTTTTTGACAGAAATTATGTTTGGTTTTGGAGTTATGTCTATAAACCTTTCATATTTAGTATGACAAATATACATCTGTTTTGAATTACAAAACAACTTTATGTCTTTGCAAACCTTACAAATGATCATTTTTCTAGTACAACTGACAAAGATGAATATCTCCAGACATTATAAGCCATTTTGCATGTCTTGTTTATAAGTTATGTTTGAATACATTTTTATTGCTTTTTTCGCATTATCTCAGGATTGTAGGAACCTTACTGTCTTATTGAATAAAAAACTACTTTTTGCATTTGCAAGATTTTAAAAAGCATATGTTTCGATCAAAACTCCCGAAGATGCATTATTTCAGGCATTATTAGCCATTTTTCATGTGTGGTTTAGAAGTTATGTTTAAATAACTGTCATATTGAGTGTTACAGTATACAGTCATATTGAGTAGAACCTAATTTTTGTAGTTGCAAACCATAGAAAAACAATCTTTTTTAGTAAAACTCACATTGATTCAATATCACAGGCATTTTTAGAAATTTTGCACATTTGGATTAGGAATCATGTTGGAATACATTTTTATTGCTTTTTTCGCATTATCTCAGGATTCTAAGAACTTTATTGTTATACTGAGTAAAAAACTACTTTGTCCATTTTCAAAATTTAAAAAAGCACATGTTTCAAGTAAAACTCTCAGAGATACATTATTTCAGGCATTATTGGCCATTTTTCATGTGTGGTTTAGAAGTTATGTTTAAATAACTGTAATATTGAGTGTTACAGTATAGAGTCATATTGAATAAAACATCATTTTGGATTTGCAAACCATATAAAAATAACTGTTCCTAGTAAAACTCCCATAGATTCAATTTCACATTCTTTTTTAGACATTTTGCACGTTTGGATTAGGAATGATTTGTAATACATTTTTATTGCTTTTTTCGCATTATCTCAGGATTGTAAGTATGATACTGTCAAATTGAGTAAAACATTACTTGTTGTTTTTGCAAACCTTGCCAAATGTTTCTTTCCAGTAAAACTCTTAAAGATACATATCTTCAGGCGTTATTAGACATTTTGCATGTGTATTTTTGGAATTATGTTTCAAAAACTTTCTTATTGAGTTTGACAGTATACTGTCATAGTGAATAAAACCTAATTTCTGTATTTGTGAACCTTTCCAAAATACTTGTTTCTTGTAAAACTCACATAAATTCAATATCACAGGCTTTTTTTGACAGAAATTATGTTTGGTTTTGGAGTTATGTCTATAAACCTTTCATATTTAGTATGACAAATATACATTTGTTTTGAATTACAAAACAACTTTATGTCTTTGCAAACCTTACAAATGATCATTTTTCTAGTACAACTGACAAAGATGAATATCTCCAGACATTATAAGCCATTTTGCATGTGTTGTTTATAAGTTATGTTTGAATACATTTTTATTGCTTTTTTCGCATTATCTCAGGATTGTAGGAACCTTACTGTCTTATTGAATAAAAAACTACTTTTTGCATTTGCAAGATTTTAAAAAGCATATGTTTCGATCAAAACTCCCGAAGATGCATTATTTCAGGCATTATTAGCCATTTTTCATGTGTGGTTTAGAAGTTATGTTTAAATAACTGTCATATTGAGTGTTACAGTATACAGTCATATTGAGTAGAACCTAATTTTTGTAGTGGCAAACCATAGAAAAACAATATTTTTTAGTAAAACTCAAATTGATTCAATATCACAGGCTTTTTTAGAAATTTTGCACATTTGGATTAGGAATTATGTTGGAATACATTTTTATTGCTTTTTTTGCATTATCTCAGGATTCTAAGAACTTTATTGTTATACTGAGTAAAAAACTACTTTGTCCATTTTCAAAATTTAAAAAAGCACATGTTTCAAGTAAAACTCTCAGAGATACATTATTTCAGGCATTATTGGCCATTTTTCATGTGTGGTTTAGAAGTTATGTTTAAATAACTGTAATATTGAGTGTTACAGTATAGACTCATATTGAATAAAACATCATTTTTGATGTGCAAACCATATAAAAATAACTGTTCCTAGTAAAACTCCCATAGATTCAATTTCACATTCTTTTTTAGACATTTTGCACGTTTGGATTAGGAATGATTTGTAATACATTTTTATTGCTTTTTTCGCATTATCTCAGGATTGTAAGTATGATACTGTCAAATTGAGTAAAACATTACTTGTTGTTTTTGCAAACCTTGCCAAATGTTTCTTTCCAGTAAAACTCTTAAAGATACATATCTTCAGGCGTTATTAGACATTTTGCATGTGTATTTTTGGAATTATGTTTCAAAAACTTTCTTATTGAGTTTGACAGTATACTGTCATAGTGAATAAAACCTAATTTCTGTATTTGTGAACCTTTCCAAAATACTTGATTCTTGTAAAACTCACATAAATTCAATATCACAGGCTTTTTTGGACATAAATTATGTTTGGTTTTGGAGTTATGTCTATAAACCTTTCATATTTAGTATGACAAATATACATCTGTTTTGAATTACAAAACAACTTTATGTCTTTGCAAACCTTACAAATGATCATTTTTCTAGTACAACTGACAAAGATGAATATCTCCAGACATTATAAGCCATTTTGCATGTGTTGTTTATAAGTTATGTTTGAATACATTTTTATTGCTTTTTTCGCATTATCTCAGGATTGTAGGAACCTTACTGTCTTATTGAATAAAAAACTACTTTTTGCATTTGCAAGATTTTAAAAAGCATATGTTTCGATCAAAACTCCCGAAGATGCATTATTTCAGGCATTATTAGCCATTTTTCATGTGTGGTTTAGAAGTTATGTTTAAATAACTGTCATATTGAGTGTTACAGTATACAGTCATATTGAGTAGAACCCAATTTTTGTAGTTGCAAACCATAGAAAAACAATCTTTTTCAGTAAAACTCACATTGATTCAACATCACAGGCATTTTTAGAAATTTTGCACATTTGGATTAGCAATTATGTTGGAATACATTTTTATTGCTTTTTTCGCATTATCTCAGGATTCTAAGAACTTTATTGTTATACTGAGTAAAAAACTACTTTGTCCATTTTCAAAATTTAAAAAAGCACATGTTTCAAGTAAAACTCTCAGAGATACATTATTTCAGGCATTATTGGCCATTTTTCATGTGTGGTTTAGAAGTTATGTTTAAATAACTGTAATATTGAGTGTTACAGTATAGAGTCATATTGAATAAAACATCATTTTTGATTTGCAAACCATATAAAAATAACTGTTCCTAGTAAAACTCCCATGGATTCAATTTCACATTCTTTTTTAGACATTTTGCACGTTTGGATTAGGAATGATTTGTAATACATTTTTATTGCTTTTTTCGCATTATCTCAGGATTGTAAGTATGATACTGTCAAATTGAGTAAAACATTACTTGTTGTTTTTGCAAACCTTGCCAAATGTTTCTTTCCAGTAAAACTCTTAAAGATACATATCTTCAGGCGTTATAAGACATTTTGCATGTGTATTTTGGAATTATGTTTCAAAAACTTTCTTATTGAGTTTGACAGTATACTGTCATAGTGAATAAAACCTAATTTCTGTATTTGTGAAACTTTCCAAAATACTTGATTCTTGTAAAACTCACATAAATTCAATATCACAGGCTTTTTTTGACAGAAATTATGTTTGGTTTTGGAGTTATGTCTATAAACCTTTCATATTTAGTATGACAAATATACATCTGTTTTGAATTACAAAACAACTTTATGTCTTTGCAAACCTTACAAATGATCATTTTTCTAGTACAACTGACAAAGATGAATATCTCCAGACATTATAAGCCATTTTGCATGTGTTGTTTATAAGTTATGTTTGAATACATTTTTATTGCTTTTTTCGCATTATCTCAGGATTGTAGGAGCCTTACTGTTTTATTGAATAAAAAACTACTTTTTGCATTTGCAAGTTTTTAAAAAGCATATGTTTCGATCAAAACTCCCGAAGATGCATTATTTCAGGCATTATTAGCCATTTTTCATGTGTGGTTTAGAAGTTATGTTTAAATAACTGTCATATTGAGTGTTACAGTATACAGTCATATTGAGTAGAACCTAATTTTTGTAGTTGCAAACCAAAGAAAAACAATCTTTTTTAGTAAAACTCACATTGATTCAATATCACAGGCATTTTTAGAAATTTTGCACATTTGGATTAGGAATTATGCTGGAATACATTTTTATTGCTTTTTTCGCATTATCTCAGGATTCTAAGAACTTTATTGTTATACTGAGTAAAAAACTACTTTGTCCATTTTCAAAATTTAAAAAAGCACATGTTTCAAGTAAAACTCTTAGAGATACATTATTTCAGGCATTATTGGCCATTTTTCATGTGTGGTTTAGAAGTTATGTTTAAATAACTGTAATATTGAGTGTTACAGTATAGAGTCATATTGAATAAAACATCATTTTTGATTTGCAAACCATATAAAAATAACTGTTCCTAGTAAAACTCCCATAGATTCAATTTCACATTCTTTTTTAGACATTTTGCACGTTTGGATTAGGAATGATTTGTAATACATTTTTATTGCTTTTTTCGCATTATCTCAGGATTGTAAGTATGATACTGTCAAATTGAGTAAAACATTACTTGTTGTTTTTGCAAACCTTGCCAAATGTTTCTTTCCAGTAAAACTCTTAAAGATACATATCTTCAGGCGTTATTAGACATTTTGCATGTGTATTTTTGGAATTATGTTTCAAAAACTTTCTTATTGAGTTTGACAGTATACTGTCATAGTGAATAAAACCTAATTTCTGTATTTGTGAACCTTTCCAAAATACTTGATTCTTGTAAAACTCACATAAATTCACTATGACAGGCTTTTTTTTGACAGAAATTATGTTTGGTTTTGGAGTTATGTCTATAAACCTTTCATATTTAGTATGACAAATATACATCTGTTTTGAATTACAAAACAACTTTATGTCTTTGCAAACCTTACAAATGATAATTTTTCTAGTACAACTGACAAAGATGAATATCTCCAGACATTATAAGCCATTTTGCATGTGTTGTTTATAAGTTATGTTTGAATACATTTTTATTGCTTTTTTCGCATTATCTCAGGATTGTAGGAACCTTACTGTCTTATTGAATAAAAAACTACTTTTTGCATTTGCAAGATTTTAAAAAGCATATGTTTCGATCAAAACTCCCGAAGATGCATTATTTCAGGCATTATTAGCCATTTTTCATGTGTGGTTTAGAAGTTATGTTTAAATAACTGTCATATTGAGTGTTACAGTATACAGTCAGATTGAGTAGAACCCAATTTTTGTAGTTGCAAACCATAGAAAAACAATCTTTTTTAGTAAAACTCACATTGATTCAACATCACAGGCATTTTTAGAAATTTTGCATATTTGGATTAGCAATTATGTTGGAATACATTTTTATTGCTTTTTTCGCATTATCTCAGGATTCTAAGAACTTTATTGTTATACTGAGTAAAAAACTACTTTGTCCATTTTCAAAATTTAAAAAAGCACATGTTTCAAGTAAAACTCTCAGAGATACATTATTTCAGGCATTATTGGCCATTTTTCATGTGTGGTTTAGAAGTTATGTTTAAATAACTGTAATATTGAGTGTTACAGTATAGAGTCATATTGAATAAAACATCATTTTTGATTTGCAAACCATATAAAAATAACTGTTCCTAGTAAAACTCCCATAGATTCAATTTCACATTCTTTTTTAGACATTTTGCACGTTTGGATTAGGAATGATTTGTAATACATTTTATTGCTTTTTTCGCATTATCTCAGGATTGTAAGTATGATACTGTCAAATTGAGTAAAACATTACTTGTTGTTTTTGCAAACCTTGCCAAATGTTTCTTTCCAGTAAAACTCTTAAAGATACATATCTTCAGGCGTTATTAGACATTTTGCATGTGTATTTTTAGAATTATGTTTCAAAAACTTTCTTATTGAGTTTGACAGTATACTGTCATAGTGAATAAAACCTAATTTCTGTATTTGTGAACCTTTCCAAAATTCTTGATTCTTGTAAAACTCACATAAATTCAATATTACAGTCTTTTTTTGACAGAAATTATGTTTGGTTTTGGAGTTATGTCTATAAACCTTTCATATTTAGTATGACAAATATACATCTGTTTTGAATTACAAAACAACTTTATGTCTTTGCAAACCTTACAAATGATCATTTTTCTAGTACAACTGACAAAGATGAATATCTCCAGACATTATAAGCCATTTTGCATGTGTTGTTTATAAGTTATGTTTGAATACATTTTTATTGCTTTTTTCGCATTATCTCAGGATTGTAGGAACCTTACTGTCTTATTGAATAAAAAACTACTTTTTGCATTTGCAAGATTTTAAAAAGCATATGTTTCGATCAAAACTCCCGAAGATGCATTATTTCAGGCATTATTAGCCATTTTTCATGTGTGGTTTAGAAGTTATGTTTAAATAACTGTCATATTGAGTGTTACAGTATACAGTCATATTGAGTAGAACCTAATTTTTGTAGTTGCAAACCATAGAAAAACAATCTTTTTTAGTAAAACTCACATTGATTCAATATCACAGGCATTTTTAGAAATTTTGCACATTTGGATTATGAATTATGTTGGAATACATATGTATTGCTTTTTTCGCATTATCTCAGGATTCTAAGAACTTTATTGTTATACTGAGTAAAAAACTACTTTGTCCATTTTCAAAATTTAAAAAAGCACATGTTTCAAGTAAAACTCTCAGAGATACATTATTTCAGGCATTATTGGCCATTTTTCATGTGTGGTTTAGAAGTTATGTTTAAATAACTGTAATATTGAGTGTTACAGTATAGAGTCATATTGAATAAAACATCATTTTTGATTTGCAAACCATATAAAAATAACTGTTCCTAGTAAAACTCCCATAGATTCAATTTCACATTCTTTTTTAGACATTTTGCACGTTTGGATTAGGAATGATTTGTAATACATTTTTATTGCTTTTTTCGCATTATCTCAGGATTGTAAGTATGAGACTGTCAAATTGAGTAAAACATTACTTGTTGTTTTTGCAAACCTTGCCAAATGTTTCTTTCCAGTAAAACTCTTAAAGATACATATCTTCAGGCGTTATTAGAGATTTTGCATGTGTATTTTTAGAATTATGTTTCAAAAACTTTCTTATTGAGTTTGACAGTATACTGTCATAGTGAATAAAACCTAATTTCTGTATTTGTGAACCTTTCCAAAATTCTTGATTCTTGTAAAACTCACATAAATTCAATATTACAGTCTTTTTTTGACAGAAATTATGTTTGGTTTTGGAGTTATGTCTATAAACCTTTCATATTTAGTATGACAAATATACATCTGTTTTGAATTACAAAACAATTTTATGTCTTTGCAAACCTTACAAATGATCATTTTTCTAGTACAACTGACAAAGATGAATATCTCCAGACATTATAAGCCATTTTGCATGTGTTGTTTATAAGTTATGTTTGAATACATTTTTATTGCTTTTTTCGCATTATCTCAGGATTGTAGGAACCTTCCTGTCTTATTGAATAAAAAACTACTTTTTGCATTTGCAAGATTTTAAAAAGCATATGTTTCGATCAAAACTCCCGAAGATACATTATTTCAGGCATTATTAGCCATTTTTCATGTGTGGTTTAGAAGTTATGTTTAAATAACTGTCATATTGAGTGTTACAGTATACAGTCATATTGAGTAGAACCCAATTTTTGTAGTTGCAAACCATAGAAAAACAATCTTTTTTAGTAAAACTCACATTGATTCAATATCACAGGCATTTTTAGAAATTTTGCACATTTGAATTAGGAATTATGTTGGAATACATTTTTATTGCTTTTTTCGCATTATCTCAGGATTCTAAGAACTTTATTGTTATACTGAGTAAAAAACTACTTTGTCCATTTTCAAAATTTAAAAAAGCACATGTTTCAAGTAAAACTCTCAGAGATACATTATTTCAGGCATTATTGGCCATTTTTCATGTGTGGTTTAGAAGTTATGTTTAAATAACTGTAATATTGAGTGTTACAGTATAGAGTCATATTGAATAAAACATCATTTTTGATTTGCGAACCATATAAAAATAACTGTTCCTAGTAAAACTCCCATGGATTCAATTTCACATTCTTTTTTAGACATTTTGCACGTTTGGATTAGGAATGATTTGTAATACATTTTTATTGCTTTTTTCGCATTATCTCAGGATTGTAAGTATGATACTGTCAAATTGAGTAAAACATTACTTGTTGTTTTTGCAAACCTTGCCAAATGTTTCTTTCCAGTAAAACTCTTAAAGATACATATCTTCAGGCGTTATTAGACATTTTGCATGTGTATTTTTGGAATTATGTTTCAAAAACTTTCTTATTGAGTTTGACAGTATACTGTCATAGTGAATAAAACCTAATTTCTGTATTTGTGAACCTTTCCAAAATTCTTGATTCTTGTAAAACTCACATAAATTCAATATTACAGTCTTTTTTTGACAGAAATTATGTTTGGTTTTGGAGTTATGTCTATAAACCTTTCATATTTAGTATGACAAATATACATCTGTTTTGAATTACAAAACAACTTTATGTCTTTGCAAACCTTACAAATGATCATTTTTCTAGTACAACTGACAAAGATGAATATCTCCAGACATTATAAGCCATTTTGCATGTGTTGTTTATAAGTTATGTTTGAATACATTTTTATTGCTTTTTTCGCATTATCTCAGGATTGTAGGAACCTTCCTGTCTTATTGAATAAAAAACTACTTTTTGCATTTGCAAGATTTTAAAAAGCATATGTTTCGATCAAAACTCCCGAAGATGCATTATTTCAGGCATTATTAGCCATTTTTCATGTGTGGTTTAGAAGTTATGTTTAAATAACTGTCATATTGAGTGTTACAGTATACAGTCATATTGAGTAGAACCCAATTTTTGTAGTTGCAAACCATAGAAAAACAATCTTTTTTAGTAAAACTCACATTGATTCAATATCACAGGCATTTTTAGAAATTTTGCACATTTGAATTAGGAATTATGTTGGAATACATTTTTATTGCTTTTTTCGCATTATCTCAGGATTCTAAGAACTTTATTGTTATACTGAGTAAAAAACTACTTTGTCCATTTTCAAAATTTAAAAAAGCACATGTTTCAAGTAAAACTCTCAGAGATACATTATTTCAGGCATTATTGGCCATTTTTCATGTGTGGTTTAGAAGTTATGTTTAAATAACTGTAATATTGAGTGTTACAGTATAGAGTCATATTGAATAAAACATCATTTTTGATTTGCGAACCATATAAAAATAACTGTTCCTAGTAAAACTCCCATAGATTCAATTTCACATTCTTTTTTAGACATTTTGCACGTTTGGATTAGGAATGATTTGTAATACATTTTTATTGCTTTTTTCGCATTATCTCAGGATTGTAAGTATGATACTGTCAAATTGAGTAAAACATTACTTGTTGTTTTTGCAAACCTTGCCAAATGTTTCTTTCCAGTAAAACTCTTAAAGATACATATCTTCAGGCGTTATTAGACATTTTGCATGTGTATTTTTGGAATTATGTTTCAAAAACTTTCTTATTGAGTTTGACAGTATACTGTCATAGTGAATAAAACCTAATTTCTGTATTTGTGAACCTTTCCAAAATTCTTGATTCTTGTAAAACTCACATAAATTCAATATTACAGTCTTTTTTTGACAGAAATGATGTTTGGTTTTGGAGTTATGTCTATAAACCTTTCATATTTAGTATGACAAATATACATCTGTTTTGAATTACAAAACAACTTTATGTCTTTGCAAACCTTACAAATGATCATTTTTCTAGTACAACTGACAAAGATGAATATCTCCAGACATTATAAGCCATTTTGCATGTGTTGTTTATAAGTTATGTTTGAATACATTTTTATTGCTTTTTTCGCATTATCTCAGGATTGTAGGAACCTTACTGTCTTATTGAATAAAAAACTACTTTTTGCATTTGCAAGATTTTAAAAAGCATATGTTTCGATCAAAACTCCCGAAGATGCATTATTTCAGGCATTATTAGCCATTTTTCATGTGTGGTTTAGAAGTTATGTTTAAATAACTGTCATATTGAGTGTTACAGTATACAGTCATATTGAGTAGAACCTAATTTTTGTAGTTGCAAACCATAGAAAAACAATCTTTTTTAGTAAAACTCACATTGATTCAATATCACAGGCATTTTTAGAAATTTTGCACATTTGGATTAGGAATTATGTTGGAATACATTTTTATTGCTTTTTTCGCATTATCTCAGGATTCTAAGAACTTTATTGTTATACTGAGTAAAAAACTACTTTGTCCATTTTCAAAATTTAAAAAAGCACATGTTTCAAGTAAAACTCTCAGAGATACATTATTTCAGGCATTATTGGCCATTTTTCATGTGTGGTTTAGAAGTTATGTTTAAATAACTGTCATATTGAGTGTTACAGTATACAGTCATATTGAGTAGAACCTAATTTTTGTAGTTGCAAACCATAGAAAAACAATCTTTTTTAGTAAAACTCACATTGATTCAATATCACAGGCTTTTTTAGAAATTTTGCACATTTGGATTAGGAATTATGTTGGAATACATTTTTATTGCTTTTTTTGCATTATCTCGGGATTCTAAGAACTTTATTGTTATACTGAGTAAAAAACTACTTTGTCCATTTTCAAAATTTAAAAAAGCACATGTTTCAAGTAAAACTCTCAGAGATACATTATTTCAGGCATTATTGGCCATTTTTCATGTGTGGTTTAGAAGTTATGTTTAAATAACTGTAATATTGAGTGTTACAGTATAGAGTCTTATTGAATAAAACATCATTTTTGATTTGCAAACCATATAAAAATAACTGTTCCTAGTAAAACTCCCATTGATTCAATTTCACATTCTTTTTTAGACATTTTGCACGTTTGGATTAGGAATTATTTGTAATACATTTTTATTGCTTTTTTCGCATTATCTCAGGATTGTAAGTATGATACTGTCAAATTGAGTAAAACATTACTTGTTGTTTTTGCAAACCTTGCCAAATGTTTCTTTCCAGTAAAACTCTTAAAGATACATATCTTCAGGCGTTATTAGACATTTTGCATGTGTATTTTTGGAATTATGTTTCAAAAACTTTCTTATTGAGTTTGACAGTATACTGTCATAGTGAATAAAACCTAATTTCTGTATTTGTGAACCTTTCCAAAATACTTGATTCTTGTAAAACTCACATAAATTCAATATCACAGGCTTTTTTGGACATAAATTATGTTTGGTTTTGGAGTTATGTCTATAAACCTTTCATATTTAGCATGACAAATATACATCTGTTTTGAATTACAAAACAACTTTATGTCTTTGCAAACCTTACAAATGATCATTTTTCTAGTACAACTGACAAAGATGAATATCTCCAGACATTATAAGCCATTTTGCATGTGTTGTTTATAAGTTATGTTTGAATACATTTTTATTGCTTTTTTCGCAATATCTCAGGATTGTAGGAACCTTACTGTCTTATTGAATAAAAAACTACTTTTTGCATTTGCAAGATTTTAAAAAGCATATGTTTCGATCAAAACTCCCGAAGATGCATTATTTCAGGCATTATTAGCCATTTTTCATGTGTGGTTTAGAAGTTATGTTTAAATAACTGTCATATTGAGTGTTACAGTATACAGTCATATTGAGTAGAACCCAATTTTTGTAGTTGCAAACCATAGAAAAACAATATTTTTTAGTAAAACTCACATTGATTCAATATCACAGGCATTTTTAGAAATTTTGCACATTTGGATAAGGAATTATGTTGGAATACATTTTTATTGCTTTTTTCGCATTATCTCAGGATTCTAAGAACTTTATTGTTATACTGAGTAAAAAACTACTTTGTCCATTTTCAAAATTTAAAAAAGCACATGTTTCAAGTAAAACTCTTAGAGATACATTATTTCAGGCATTATTGGCCATTTTTCATGTGTGGTTTAGAAGTTATGTTTAAATAACTGTAATATTGAGTGTTACAGTATAGAGTCATATTGAATAAAACATCATTTTTGATTTGCAAACCATATAAAAATAACTGTTCCTAGTAAAACTCCCATAGATTCAATTTCACATTCTTTTTTAGACATTTTGCACGTTTGGATTAGGAATGATTTGTAATACATTTTTATTGCTTTTTTCGCATTATCTCAGGATTGTAAGTATGATACTGTCAAATTGAGTAAAACATTACTTGTTGTTTTTGCAAACCTTGCCAAATGTTTCTTTCCAGTAAAACTCTTAAAGATACATATCTTCAGGCGTTATTAGACATTTTGCATGTGTATTTTTGGAATTATGTTTCAAAAACTGTCTTATTGAGTTTGACAGTATACTGTCATAGTGAATAAAACCTAATTTCTGTAGTTGTGAACCTTTCCAAAATACTTGTTTCTTGTAAAACTCACATAAATTCAATATCACAGGCTTTTTTTGACAGAAATTATGTTTGGTTTTGGAGTTATGTCTATAAACCTTTCATATTTAGTATGACAAATATACATTTCTTTTGAATTACAAAACAACTTTATGTCTTTGCAAACCTTACAAATGATCATTTTTCTAGTACAACTGACAAAGATGAATACCTCCAGACATTATAAGCCATTTTGCATGTGTTGTTTATAAGTTATGTTTGAATACATTTTTATTGCTTTTTTCGCATTATCTCAGGATTGTAGGAACCTTACTGTCTTATTGAATAAAAAACTACTTTTTGCATTTGCAAGATTTTAAAAAGCATATGTTTCGATCAAAACTCCCGAAGATGCATTATTTCAGGCATTATTAGCCATTTTTCATGTGTGGTTTAGAAGTTATGTTTAAATAACTGTCATATTGAGTGTTACAGTATACAGTCATATTGAGTAGAACCTAATTGTTGTAGTTGCAAACCATAGAAAAACAATCTTTTTTAGTAAAACTCACATTGATTCAATATCACAGGCATTTTTAGAAATTTTGCACATTTGGATTAGGAATTATGTTGGAAAACATTTTTATTGCTTTTTTGGCATTATCTCAGGATTCTAAGAACTTTATTGTTATACTGAGTAAAAAACTACTTTGTCCATTTTCAAAATTTAAAAAAGCACATGTTTCAAGTAAAACTCTCAGAGATACATTATTTCAGGCATTATTGGCCATTTTTCATGTGTGGTTTAGAAGTTATGTTTAAATAACTGTAATATTGAGTGTTACAGTATAGAGTCATATTGAATAAAACATCATTTTTGATTTGCAAACCATATAAAAATAACTGTTCCTAGTAAAACTCCCATAGATTCAATTTCACATTCTTTTTTAGACATTTTGCACGTTTGGATTAGGAATGATTTGTAATACATTTTTATTGCTTTTTTCGCATTATCTCAGGATTGTAAGTATGATACTGTCAAATTGAGTAAAACATTATTTGTTGTTTTTGCAAACCTTGCCAAATGTTTCTTTCCAGTAAAACTCTTAAAGATACATATCTTCAGGCGTTATTAGACATTTTGCATGTGTATTTTTGGAATTATGTTTCAAAAACTGTCTTATTGAGTTTGACAGTATACTGTCATAGTGAATAAAACCTAATTTCTGTAGTTGTGAACCTTTCCAAAATACTTGATTCTTGTAAAACTCACATAAATTCACTATGACAGGCTTTTTTTTGACAGAAATTATGTTTGGTTTTGGAGTTATGTCTATAAACCTTTCATATTTAGTATGACAAATATACATCTGTTTTGAATTACAAAACAACTTTATGTCTTTGCAAACCTTACAAATGATCATTTTTCTAGTACAACTGACAAAGATGAATATCTCCAGACATTATAAGCCATTTTGCATGTCTTGTTTATAAGTTATGTTTGAATACATTTTTATTGCTTTTTTCGCATTATCTCAGGATTGTAGGAACCTTACTGTCTTATTGAATAAAAAACTACTTTTTGCATTTGCAAGATTTTAAAAAGCATATGTTTCGATCAAAACTCCCGAAGATGCATTATTTCAGGCATTATTAGCCATTTTTCATGTGTGGTTTAGAAGTTATGTTTAAATAACTGTCATATTGAGTGTTACAGTATACAGTCATATTGAGTAGAACCTAATTTTTGTAGTTGCAAACCATAGAAAAACAATCTTTTTTAGTAAAACTCACATTGATTCAATATCACAGGCATTTTTAGAAATTTTGCACATTTGGATTAGGAATCATGTTGGAATACATTTTTATTGCTTTTTTCGCATTATCTCAGGATTCTAAGAACTTTATTGTTGTACTGAGTAAAAAACTACTTTGTCCATTTTCAAAATTTAAAAAAGCACATGTTTCAAGTAAAACTCTCAGAGATACATTATTTCAGGCATTATTGGCCATTTTTCATGTGTGGTTTAGAAGTTATGTTTAAATAACTGTAATATTGAGTGTTACAGTATAGAGTCATATTGAATAAAACATCATTTTGGATTTGCAAACCATATAAAAATAACTGTTCCTAGTAAAACTCCCATAGATTCAATTTCACATTCTTTTTTAGACATTTTGCACGTTTGGATTAGGAATGATTTGTAATACATTTTTATTGCTTTTTTCGCATTATCTCAGGATTGTAAGTATGATACTGTCAAATTGAGTAAAACATTACTTGTTGTTTTTGCAAACCTTGCCAAATGTTTCTTTCCAGTAAAACTCTTAAAGATACATATCTTCAGGCGTTATTAGACATTTTGCATGTGTATTTTTGGAATTATGTTTCAAAAACTTTCTTATTGAGTTTGACAGTATACTGTCATAGTGAATAAAACCTAATTTCTGTATTTGTGAACCTTTCCAAAATACTTGTTTCTTGTAAAACTCACATAAATTCAATATCACAGGCTTTTTTTGACAGAAATTATGTTTGGTTTTGGAGTTATGTCTATAAACCTTTCATATTTAGTATGACAAATATACATTTGTTTTGAATTACAAAACAACTTTATGTCTTTGCAAACCTTACAAATGATCATTTTTCTAGTACAACTGACAAAGATGAATATCTCCAGACATTATAAGCCATTTTGCATGTGTTGTTTATAAGTTATGTTTGAATACATTTTTATTGCTTTTTTCGCATTATCTCAGGATTGTAGGAACCTTACTGTCTTATTGAATAAAAAACTACTTTTTGCATTTGCAAGATTTTAAAAAGCATATGTTTCGATCAAAACTCCCGAAGATGCATTATTTCAGGCATTATTAGCCATTTTTCATGTGTGGTTTAGAAGTTATGTTTAAATAACTGTCATATTGAGTGTTACAGTATACAGTCATATTGAGTAGAACCTAATTTTTGTAGTTGCAAACCATAGAAAAACAATATTTTTTAGTAAAACTCAAATTGATTCAATATCACAGCCATTTTTAGAAATTTTGCACATTTGGATTAGGAATTATGTTGGAATACATTTTTATTGCTTTTTTTGCATTATCTCAGGATTCTAAGAACTTTATTGTTATACTGAGTAAAAAACTACTTTGTCCATTTTCAAAATTTAAAAAAGCACATGTTTCAAGTGAAACTCTCAGAGATACATTATTTCAGGCATTATTGGCCATTTTTCATGTGTGGTTTAGAAGTTATGTTTAAATAACTGTAATATTGAGTGTTACAGTATAGACTCATATTGAATAAAACATCATTTTTGATGTGCAAACCATATAAAAATAACTGTTCCTAGTAAAACTCCCATAGATTCAATTTCACATTCTTTTTTAGACATTTTGCACGTTTGGATTAGGAATGATTTGTAATACATTTTTATTGCTTTTTTCGCATTATCTCAGGATTGTAAGTATGATACTGTCAAATTGAGTAAAACATTACTTGTTGTTTTTGCAAACCTTGCCAAATGTTTCTTTCCAGTAAAACTCTTAAAGATACATATCTTCAGGCGTTATTAGACATTTTGCATGTGTATTTTTGGAATTATGTTTCAAAAACTTTCTTATTGAGTTTGACAGTATACTGTCATAGTGAATAAAACCTAATTTCTGTATTTGTGAACCTTTCCAAAATACTTGATCCTTGTAAAACTCACATAAATTCAATATCACAGGCTTTTTTTGACAGAAATTATGTTTGGTTTTGGAGTTATGTCTATAAACCTTTCATATTTAGTATGACAAATATACATCTGTTTTGAATTACAAAACAACTTTATGTCTTTGCAAACCTTACAAATGATAATTTTTCTAGTACAACTGACAAAGATGAATATCTCCAGACATTATAAGCCATTTTGCATGTGTTGTTTATAAGTTATGTTTGAATACATTTTTATTGCTTTGTTTGCATTATCTCAGGATTGTAGGAACCTTACTGTCTTATTGAATAAAAAACTACTTTTTGCATTTGCAAGATTTTAAAAAGCATATGTTTCGATCAAAACTCCCGAAGATGCATTATTTCAGGCATTATTAGCCATTTTTCATGTGTGGTTTAGAAGTTATGTTTAAATAACTGTCATATTGAGTGTTACAGTATACAGTCATATTGAGTAGAACCCAATTTTTGTAGTTGCAAACCATAGAAAAACAATCTTTTTTAGTAAAACTCACATTGATTCAATATCACAGGCATTTTTAGAAATTTTGCACATTTGGATTAGGAATTATGTTGGAATACATTTTTATTGCTTTTTTCGCATTATCTCAGGATTCTAAGAACTTTATTGTTATACTGAGTAAAAAACTACTTTGTCCATTTTCAAAATTTAAAAAAGCACATGTTTCAAGTAAAACTCTCAGAGATACATTATTTCAGGCATTATTGGCCATTTTTCATGTGTGGTTTAGAAGTTATGTTTAAATAACTGTAATATTGAGTGTTACAGTATAGAGTCATATTGAATAAAACATAATTTTTGATTTGCAAACCATATAAAAATAACTGTTCCTAGTAAAACTCCCATAGATTCAATTTCACATTCTTTTTTAGACATTTTGCACGTTTGGATTAGGAATTATGTTGGAATACATTTTTATTGCTTTTTTCGCATTATCTCAGGATTGTAAGTATGATACTGTCAAATTGAGTAAAACATTACTTGTTGTTTTTGCAAACCTTGCCAAATGTTTCTTTCCAGTAAAACTCTTAAAGATACATATCTTCAGGCGTTATTAGACATTTTGCATGTGTATTTTTGGAATTATGTTTCAAAAACTTTCTTATTGAGTTTGACAGTATACTGTCATAGTGAATAAAACCTAATTTCTGTATTTTTGAACCTTTCCAAAATTCTTGATTCTTGTAAAACTCACATAAATTCAATATTACAGTCTTTTTTTGACAGAAATTATGTTTGGTTTTGGAGTTATGTCTTAAACCTTTCATATTTAGTATGACAAATATACATCTGTTTTGAATTACAAAACAACTTTTTGTCTTTGCAAACCTTACAAATGATCATTTTTCTAGTACAACTGACAAAGATGAATATCTCCAGACATTATAAGCCATTTTGCATGTGTTGTTTATAAATTATGTTGGAATACATTTTTATTGCTTTTTTCGCATTATCTCAGGATTCTAAGAACTTTATTGTTATACTGAGTAAAAAACTACTTTGTCCATTTTCAAAATTTAAAAAAGCACATGTTTCAAGTAAAACTCTCAGAGATACATTATTTCAAGCATTATTGGCCATTTTTCATGTGTGGTTTAGAAGTTATGTTTAAATAACTGTAATATTGAGTGTTACAGTATAGAGTCATATTGAATAAAACATCATTTTTGATTTGCAAACCATATAAAAATAACTGTTCCTAGTAAAACTCCCATAGATTCAATTTCACATTCTTTTTTAGACATTTTGCACGTTTGGATTAGGAATGATTTGTAATACATTTTTATTGCTTTTTTCGCATTATCTCAGGATTGTAAGTATGATACTGTCAAATTGAGTAAAACATTACTTGTTGTTTTTGCAAACCTTGCCAAATGTTTCTTTCCAGTAAAACTCTTAAAGATACATATCTTCAGGCATTATTAGACATTTTGCATGTGTATTTTTGGAATTATGTTTCAAAAACTTTCTTATTGAGTTTGACAGTATACTGTCATAGTGAATAAAACCTAATTTCTGTATTTGTGAACCTTTCCAAAATTCTTGATTCTTGTAAAACTCACATAAATTCAATATTACAGTCTTTTTTTGACAGAAATTATATTTGGTTTTGGAGTTATGTCTTAAACCTTTCATATTTAGTATGACAAATATACATCTGTTTTGAATTACAAAACAACTTTATGTCTTTGCAAACCTTACAAATGATAATTTTTCTAGTACAACTGACAAAGATGAATATCTCCAGACATTATAAGCCATTTTGCATGTGTTTTTTATAAGTTATGTTTGAATACATTTTTATTGCTTTTTTCGCATTATCTCAGGATTGTAGGAACCTTACTGTCTTATTGAATAAAAAACTACTTTTTGCATTTGCAAGATTTTAAAAAGCATATGTTTCGATCAAAACTCCCGAAGATGCATTATTTCAGGCATTATTAGCCATTTTTCATGTGTGGTTTAGAAGTTATGTTTAAATAACTGTCATATTGAGTGTTACAGTATACAGTCATATTGAGTAGAACCCAATTTTTGTAGTTGCAAACCATAGAAAAACAATCTTTTTTAGTAAAACTCACATTGATTCAATATCACAGGCATTTTTAGAAATTTTGCACATTTGGATTAGGAATTATGTTGGAATACATTTTTATTGCTTTTTTCGCATTATCTCAGGATTCTAAGAACTTTATTGTTATACTGAGTAAAAAACTACTTTGTCCATTTTCAAAATTTAAAAAAGCACATGTTTCAAGTAAAACTCTCAGAGATACATTATTTCAAGCATTATTGGCCATTTTTCATGTGTGGTTTAGAAGTTATGTTTAAATAACTGTAATATTGAGTGTTACAGTATAGAGTCATATTGAATAAAACATCATTTTTGATTTGCAAACCATATAAAAATAACTGTTCCTAGTAAAACTCCCATAGTTTCAATTTCACATTCTTTTTTAGACATTTTGCACGTTTGGATTAGGAATGATTTGTAATACATTTTTATTGCTTTTTTCGCATTATCTCAGGATTGTAAGTATGATACTGTCAAATTGAGTAAAACATTACTTGTTGTTTTTGCAAACCTTGCCAAATGTTTCTTTCCAGTAAAACTCTTAAAGATACATATCTTCAGGCGTTATTAGACATTTTGCATGTGTATTTTTGGAATTATGTTTCAAAAACTTTCTTATTGAGTTTGACAGTATACTGTCATAGTGAATAAAACCTAATTTCTGTATTTGTGAACCTTTCCAAAATACTTGATCCTTGTAAAACTCACATAAATTCAATATCACAGGCTTTTTTTGACAGAAATTATGTTTGGTTTTGGAGTTATGTCTATAAACCTTTCATATTTAGTATGACAAATATACATCTGTTTTGAATTACAAAACAACTTTATGTCTTTGCAAACCTTACAAATGATAATTTTTCTAGTACAACTGACAAAGATGAATATCTCCAGACATTATAAGCCATTTTGCATGTGTTGTTTATAAGTTATGTTTGAATACATTTTTATTGCTTTTTTCGCATTATCTCAGGATTGTAGGAACCTTACTGTCTTATTGAATAAAAAACTACTTTTTGCATTTGCAAGATTTTAAAAAGCATATGTTTCGATCAAAACTCCCGAAGATGCATTATTTCAGGCATTATTAGCCATTTTTCATGTGTGGTTTAGAAGTTATGTTTAAATAACTGTCATATTGAGTGTTACAGTATACAGTCATATTGAGTAGAACCCAATTTTTGTAGTTGCAAACCATAGAAAAACAATCTTTTTTAGTAAAACTCACATTGATTCAATATCACAGGCATTTTTAGAAATTTTGCACATTTGGATTAGGAATTATGTTGGAATACATTTTTATTGCTTTTTTCGCATTATCTCAGGATTCTAAGAACTTTATTGTTATACTGAGTAAAAAACTACTTTGTCCATTTTCAAAATTTAAAAAAGCACATGTTTCAAGTGAAACTCTCAGAGATACATTATTTCAGGCATTATTGGCCATTTTTCATGTGTGGTTTAGAAGTTATGTTTAAATAACTGTAATATTGAGTGTTACAGTATAGAGTCATATTGAATAAAACATCATTTTTGATGTGCAAACCATATAAAAATAACTGTTCCTAGTAAAACTCCCATAGATTCAATTTCACATTCTTTTTTAGACATTTTGCACGTTTGGATTAGGAATTATGTTGGAATACATTTTTATTGCTTTTTTCGCATTATCTCAGGATTGTAAGTATGATACTGTCAAATTGAGTAAAACATTACTTGTTGTTTTTGCAAACCTTGCCAAATGTTTCTTTCCAGTAAAACTCTTAAAGATACATATCTTCAGGCGTTATTAGACATTTTGCATGTGTATTTTTGGAATTATGTTTCAAAAACTTTCTTATTGAGTTTGACAGTATACTGTCATAGTGAATAAAACCTAATTTCTGTAGTTGTGAACCTTTCCAAAATACTTGATTCTTGTAAAACTCACATAAATTCACTATGACAGGCTTTTTTTTGACAGAAATTATGTTTGGTTTTGGAGTTATGTCTATAAACATTTCATATTTAGTATGACAAATATACATCTGTTTTGAATTACAAAACAACTTTATGTCTTTGCAAACCTTACAAATGATCATTTTTCTAGTACAACTGACAAAGATGAATATCTCCAGACATTATAAGCCATTTTGCATGTGTTGTTTATAAGTTATGTTTGAATACATTTTTATTGCTTTTTTCGCATTATCTCAGGATTGTAGGAACCTTACTGTCTTATTGAATAAAAAACTACTTTTTGCATTTGCAAGATTTTAAAAAGCATATGTTTCGATCAAAACTCCCGAAGATGCATTATTTCAGGCATTATTAGCCATTTTTCATGTGTGGTTTAGAAGTTATGTTTAAATAACTGTCATATTGAGTGTTACAGTATACAGTCATATTGAGTAGAACCTAATTTTTGTAGTTGCAAACCATAGAAAAACAATCTTTTTTAGTAAAACTCACATTGATTCAATATCACAGGCATTTTTAGAAATTTTGCACATTTGGATTAGGAATTATGTTGGAATACATTTTTATTGCTTTTTTTGCATTATCTCAGGATTCTAAGAACTTTATTGTTATACTGAGTAAAAAACTACTTTGTCCATTTTCAAAATTTAAAAAAGCACATGTTTCAAGTAAAACTCTCAGAGATACATTATTTCAGGCATTATTGGCCATTTTTCATGTGTGGTTTAGAAGTTATGTTTAAATAACTGTAATATTGAGTGTTACAGTATAGAGTCATATTGAATAAAACATCATTTTTGATTTGCAAACCATATAAAAATAACTGTTCCTAGTAAAACTCCCATAGATTCAATTTCACATTCTTTTTTAGACATTTTGCACGTTTGGATTAGGAATGATTTGTAATACATTTTTATTGCTTTTTTCGCATTATCTCAGGATTGTAAGTATGATACTGTCAAATTGAGTAAAACATTACTTGTTGTTTTTGCAAACCTTGCCAAATGTTTCTTTCCAGTAAAACTCTTAAAGATACATATCTTCAGGCGTTATTAGACATTTTGCATGTGTATTTTTGGAATTATGTTTCAAAAACTTTCTTATTGAGTTTGACAGTATACTGTCATAGTGAATAAAACCTAATTTCTGTAGTTGTGAACCTTTCCAAAATACTTGATTCTTGTAAAACTCACATAAATTCACTATGACAGGCTTTTTTTTGACAGAAATTATGTTTGGTTTTGGAGTTATGTCTATAAACCTTTCATATTTAGTATGACAAATATACATCTGTTTTGAATTACAAAACAACTTTATGTCTTTGCAAACCTTACAAATGATAATTTTTCTAGTACAACTGACAAAGATGAATATCTCCAGACATTATAAGCCATTTTGCATGTGTTGTTTATAAGTTATGTTTGAATACATTTTTATTGCTTTTTTCGCATTATCTCAGGATTGTAGGAACCTTACTGTCTTATTGAATAAAAAACTACTTTTTGCATTTGCAAGATTTTAAAAAGCATATGTTTCGATCAAAACTCCCGAAGATGCATTATTTCAGGCATTATTAGCCATTTTTCATGTGTGGTTTAGAAGTTATGTTTAAATAACTGTCATATTGAGTGTTACAGTATACAGTCATATTGAGTAGAACCTAATTTTTGTAGTTGCAAACCATAGAAAAACAATCTTTTTTAGTAAAACTCACATTGATTCAATATCACAGGCATTTTTAGAAATCTTGCACATTTGGATTAGGAATTATGTTGGAATACATTTTTATTGCTTTTTTCGCATTATCTCAGGATTCTAAGAACTTTATTGTTATACTGAGTAAAAAACTACGTTGTCCATTTTCAAAATTTAAAAAAGCACATGTTTCAAGTAAAACTCTCAGCGATACATTATTTCAGGCATTATTGGCCATTTTTCATGTGTGGTTTAGAAGTTATGTTTAAATAACTGTAATATTGAGTGTTACAGTATAGAGTCATATTGAATAAAACATCATTTTTGATTTGCAAACCATATAAAAATAACTGTTCCTAGTAAAACTCCCATAGATTCAATTTCACATTCTTTTTTAGACATTTTGCACGTTTGGATTAGGAATGATTTGTAATACATTTTTATTGCTTTTTTCGCATTATCTCAGGATTGTAAGTATGATACTGTCAAATTGAGTAAAACATTACTTGTTGTTTTTGCAAACCTTGCCAAATGTTTCTTTCCAGTAAAACTCTTAAAGATACATATCTTCAGGCGTTATTAGACATTTTGCATGTGTATTTTTGGAATTATGTTTCAAAAACTGTCTTATTGAGTTTGACAGTATACTGTCATAGTGAATAAAACCTAATTTCTGTAGTTGTGAACCTTTCCAAAATACTTGATTCTTGTAAAACTCACATAAATTCACTATGACAGGCTTTTTTTTGACAGAAATTATGTTTGGTTTTGGAGTTATGTCTATAAACATTTCATATTTAGTATGACAAATATACATCTGTTTTGAATTACAAAACAACTTTATGTCTTTGCAAACCTTACAAATGATCATTTTTCTAGTACAACTGACAAAGATGAATATCTCCAGACATTATAAGCCATTTTGCATGTGTTGTTTATAAGTTATGTTTGAATACATTTTTATTGCTTTTTTCGCATTATCTCAGGATTGTAGGAACCTTACTGTCTTATTGAATAAAAAACTACTTTTTGCATTTGCAAGATTTTAAAAAGCATATGTTTTGATCAAAACTCCCGAAGATGCATTATTTCAGGCATTATTAGCCATTTTTCATGTGTGGTTTAGAAGTTATGTTTAAATAACTGTCATATTGAGTGTTACAGTATACAGTCATATTGAGTAGAACCTAATTTTTGTAGTTGCAAACCATAGAAAAATAATCTTTTTTAGTAAAACTCACATTGATTCAATATCACAGGCATTTTTAGAAATTTTGCACATTTGGATTAGGAATCATGTTGGAATACATTTTTATTGCTTTTTTCGCATTATCTCAGGATTCTAAGAACGTTATTGTTATACTGAGTAAAAAACTACTTTGTCCATTTTCAAAATTTAAAAAAGCACATGTTTCAAGTAAAACTCTCAGAGATACATTATTTCAGGCATTATTGGCCATTTTTCATGTGTGGTTTAGAAGTTATGTTTAAATAACTGTAATATTGAGTGTTACAGTATAGAGTCATATTGAATAAAACATCATTTTTGATTTGCAAACCATATAAAAATAACTGTTCCTAGTAAAACTCCCATAGATTCAATTTCACATTCTTTTTTAGACATTTTGCACGTTTGGATTAGGAATGATTTGTAATACATTTTTATTGCTTTTTCGCATTATCTCAGGATTGTAAGTATGATACTGTCAAATTGAGTAAAACATTACTTGTTGTTTTTGCAAACCTTGCCAAATGTTTCTTTCCAGTAAAACTCTTAAAGATACATATCTTCAGGCGTTATTAGACATTTTGCATGTGTATTTTTGGAATTATGTTTCAAAAACTTTCTTATTGAGTTTGACAGTATACTGTCATAGTGAATAAAACCTAATTTCTGTATTTGTGAACCTTTCCAAAATACTTGTTTCTTGTAAAACTCACATAAATTCAATATCACAGGCTTTTTTTGACAGAAATTATGTTTGGTTTTGGAGTTATGTCTATAAACCTTTCATATTTAGTATGACAAATATACATTTGTTTTGAATAACAAAACAACTTTATGTCTTTGCAAACCTTACAAATGATCATTTTTCTAGTACAACTGACAAAGATGAATATCTCCAGACATTATAAGCCATTTTGCATGTGTTGTTTATAAGTTATGTTTGAATACATTTTTATTGCTTTTTTCGCATTATCTCAGGATTGTAGGAACCTTACTGTCTTATTGAATAAAAAACTACTTTTTGCATTTGCAAGATTTTAAAAAGCATATGTTTCGATCAAAACTCCCGAAGATGCATTATTTCAGGCATTATTAGCCATTTTTCATGTGTGGTTTAGAAGTTATGTTTAAATAACTGTCATATTGAGTGTTACAGTATACAGTCATATTGAGTAGAACCTAATTTTTGTAGTTGCAAACCATAGAAAAACAATCTTTTTTAGTAAAACTCACATTGATTCAATATCACAGGCATTTTTAGTAATTTTGCACATTTGGATTAGGAATTATGTTGGAATACATTTTTATTGCTTTTTTTGCATTATCTCAGGATTCTAAGAACTTTATTGTTATACTGAGTAAAAAACTACTTTGTCCATTTTCAAAATTTAAAAAAGCACATGTTTCAAGTACAACTCTCAGAGATACATTATTTCAGGCATTATTGGCCATTTTTCATGTGTGGTTTAGAAGTTATGTTTAAATAACTGTAATATTGAGTGTTACAGTATAGAGTCATATTGAATAAAACATCATTTTTGATTTGCAAACCATATAAAAATAACTGTTCCTAGTAAAACTCCCATAGATTCAATTTCACATTCTTTTTTAGACATTTTGCACGTTTGGATTAGGAATGATTTGTAATACATTTTTGATGCTTTTTTCGCATTATCTCAGGATTGTAAGTATGATACTGTCAAATTGAGTAAAACATTACTTGTTGTTTTTGCAAACCTTGCCAAATGTTTCTTTCCAGTAAAACTCTTAAAGATACATATCTTCAGGCGTTATTAGACATATTGCATGTGTATTTTTGGAATTATGTTTCAAAAACTTTCTTATTGAGTTTGACAGTATACTGTCATAGTGAATAAAACCTAATTTCTGTATTTGTGAACCTTTCCAAAATTCTTGATTCTTGTAAAACTCACATAAATTCAATATTACAGTCTTTTTTTGACCTTAATTATGTTTGGTTTTGGAGTTATGTCTTAAACCTTTCATATTTAGTATGACAAATATACATCTGTTTTGAATTACAAAACAACTTTTTGTCTTTGCAAACCTTACAAATGATCATTTTTCTAGTACAACTGACAAAGATGAATATCTCCAGACATTATAAGCCATTTTGCATGTGTTGTTTATAAGTTATGTTTGAATACATTTTTATTGCTTTTTTCGCATTATCTCAGGATTGTAGGAACCTTACTGTCTTATTGAATAAAAAACTACTTTTTGCATTTGCAAGATTTTAAAAAGCATATGTTTCGATCAAAACTCCCGAAGATGCATTATTTCAGGCATTATTAGCCATTTTTCATGTGTGGTTTAGAAGTTATGTTTAAATAACTGTCATATTGAGTGTTACAGTATACAGTCATATCGAGTAGAACCTAATTTTTGTAGTTGCAAACCATAGAAAAACAATCTTTTTTAGTAAAACTCACATTGATTCAATATCACAGGCATTTTTAGAAATTTTGCACATTTGCATTAGGAATTATTTTGGAATACATTTTTATTGCTTTTTTTGCATTATCTCAGGATTCTAAGAACTTTATTGTTATACTGAGTAAAAAACTACTTTGTCCATTTTCAAAATTTAAAAAAGCACATGTTTCAAGTAAAACTCTCAGAGATACATTATTTCAGGCATTATTGGCCATTTTTCATGTGTGGTTTAGAAGTTATGTTTAAATAACTGTAATATTGAGTGTTACAGTATAGAGTCATATTGAATAAAACATCATTTTTGATTTGCAAACCATATAAAAATAACTGTTCCTAGTAAAACTCCCATAGATTCAATTTCACATTCTTTTTTAGACATTTTGCACGTTTGGATTAGGAATGATTTGTAATACATTTGTATTGCTTTTTTCGCATTATCTCAGGATTGTAAGTATGATACTGTCAAATTGAGTAAAACATTACTTGTTGTTTTTGCAAACCTTGCCAAATGTTTCTTTCCAGTAAAACTCTTAAAGATACATATCTTCAGGCGTTATTAGACATTTTGCATGTGTATTTTTGGAATTATGTTTCAAAAACTGTCTTATTGAGTTTGACAGTATACTGTCATAGTGAATAAAACCTAATTTCTGTATTTGTGAACCTTTCCGAAATTCTTGATTCTTGTAAAACTCACATAAATTCAATATTACAGTCTTTTTTTGACCTTAATTATGTTTGGTTTTGGAGTTATGTCTTAAACCTTTCATATTTAGTATGACAAATATACATCTGTTTTGAATTACAAAACAACTTTTTGTCTTTGCAAACCTTACAAATGATAATTTTTCTAGTACAACTGACAAAGATGAATATCTCCAGACATTATAAGCCATTTTGCATGTGTTGTTTATAAGTTATGTTTGAATACATTTTTATTGCTTTTTTCGCATTATCTCAGGATTGTAGGAACCTTACTGTCTTATTGAATAAAAAACTACTTTTTGCATTTGCAAGATTTTAAAAAGCATATGTTTCGATCAAAACTCCCGAAGATGCATTATTTCAGGCATTATTAGCCATTTTTCATGTGTGGTTTAGAAGTTATGTTTAAATAACTGTCATATTGAGTGTTACAGTATACAGTCATATTGAGTAGAACCCAATTTTTGTAGTTGCAAACCATAGAAAAACAATCTTTTTTAGTAAAACTCACATTGATTCAATATCACAGGCATTTTTAGAAATTTTGCACATTTGGATTAGGAATTATGTTGGAATACATTTTTATTGCTTTTTTCGCATTATCTCAGGATTCTAAGAACTTTATTGTTATACTGAGTAAAAAACTACTTTGTCCATTTTCAAAATTTAAAAAAGCACATGTTTCAAGTGAAACTCTCAGAGATACATTATTTCAGGCATTATTGGCCATTTTTCATGTGTGGTTTAGAAGTTATGTTTAAATAACTGTAATATTGAGTGTTACAGTATAGAGTCATATTGAATAAAACATCATTTTTGATGTGCAAACCATATAAAAATAACTGTTCCTAGTAAAACTCCCATAGATTCAATTTCACATTCTTTTTTAGACATTTTGCACGTTTGGATTAGGAATTATGTTGGAATACATTTTTATTGCTTTTTTCGCATTATCTCAGGATTGTAAGTATGATACTGTCAAATTGAGTAAAACATTACTTGTTGTTTTTGCAAACCTTGCCAAATGTTTCTTTCCAGTAAAACTCTTAAAGATACATATCTTCAGGCGTTATTAGACATTTTGCATGTGTATTTTTGGAATTATGTTTCAAAAACTTTCTTATTGAGTTTGACAGTATACTGTCATAGTGAATAAAACCTAATTTCTGTAGTTGTGAACCTTTCCAAAATACTTGATTCTTGTAAAACTCACATAAATTCACTATGACAGGCTTTTTTTTGACAGAAATTATGTTTGGTTTTGGAGTTATGTCTATAAACATTTCATATTTAGTATGACAAATATACATCTGTTTTGAATTACAAAACAACTTTATGTCTTTGCAAACCTTACAAATGATCATTTTTCTAGTACAACTGACAAAGATGAATATCTCCAGACATTATAAGCCATTTTGCATGTGTTGTTTATAAGTTATGTTTGAATACATTTTTATTGCTTTTTTCGCATTATCTCAGGATTGTAGGAACCTTACTGTCTTATTGAATAAAAAACTACTTTTTGCATTTGCAAGATTTTAAAAAGCATATGTTTCGATCAAAACTCCCGAAGATGCATTATTTCAGGCATTATTAGCCATTTTTCATGTGTGGTTTAGAAGTTATGTTTAAATAACTGTCATATTGAGTGTTACAGTATACAGTCATATTGAGTAGAACCTAATTTTTGTAGTTGCAAACCATAGAAAAACAATCTTTTTTAGTAAAACTCACATTGATTCAATATCACAGGCATTTTTAGAAATTTTGCACATTTGGATTAGGAATTATGTTGGAATACATTTTTATTGCTTTTTTTGCATTATCTCAGGATTCTAAGAACTTTATTGTTATACTGAGTAAAAAACTACTTTGTCCATTTTCAAAATTTAAAAAAGCACATGTTTCAAGTAAAACTCTCAGAGATACATTATTTCAGGCATTATTGGCCATTTTTCATGTGTGGTTTAGAAGTTATGTTTAAATAACTGTAATATTGAGTGTTACAGTATAGAGTCATATTGAATAAAACATCATTTTTGATTTGCAAACCATATACAAATAACTGTTCCTAGTAAAACTCCCATAGATTCAATTTCACATTCTTTTTTAGACATTTTGCACGTTTGGATTAGGAATGATTTGTAATACATTTTTATTGCTTTTTTCGCATTATCTCAGGATTGTAAGTATGATACTGTCAAATTGAGTAAAACATTACTTGTTGTTTTTGCAAACCTTGCCAAATGTTTCTTTCCAGTAAAACTCTTAAAGATACATATCTTCAGGCGTTATTAGACATTTTGCATGTGTATTTTTGGAATTATGTTTCAAAAACTTTCTTATTGAGTTTGACAGTATACTGTCATAGTGAATAAAACCTAATTTCTGTAGTTGTGAACCTTTCCAAAATACTTGATTCTTGTAAAACTCACATAAATTCACTATGACAGGCTTTTTTTTGACAGAAATTATGTTTGGTTTTGGAGTTATGTCTATAAACCTTTCATATTTAGTATGACAAATATACATCTGTTTTGAATTACAAAACAACTTTATGTCTTTGCAAACCTTACAAATGATAATTTTTCTAGTACAACTGACAAAGATGAATATCTCCAGACATTATAAGCCATTTTGCATGTGTTGTTTATAAGTTATGTTTGAATACATTTTTATTGCTTTTTTCGCATTATCTCAGGATTGTAGGAACCTTACTGTCTTATTGAATAAAAAACTACTTTTTGCATTTGCAAGATTTTAAAAAGCATATGTTTCGATCAAAACTCCCGAAGATGCATTATTTCAGGCATTATTAGCCATTTTTCATGTGTGGTTTAGAAGTTATGTTTAAATAACTGTCATATTGAGTGTTACAGTATACAGTCATATTGAGTAGAACCTAATTTTTGTAGTTGCAAACCATAGAAAAACAATCTTTTTTAGTAAAACTCACATTGATTCAATATCACAGGCATTTTTAGAAATCTTGCACATTTGGATTAGGAATTATGTTGGAATACATTTTTATTGCTTTTTTCGCATTATCTCAGGATTCTAAGAACTTTATTGTTATACTGAGTAAAAAACTACGTTGTCCATTTTCAAAATTTAAAAAAGCACATGTTTCAAGTAAAACTCTCAGCGATACATTATTTCAGGCATTATTGGCCATTTTTCATGTGTGGTTTAGAAGTTATGTTTAAATAACTGTAATATTGAGTGTTACAGTATAGAGTCATATTGAATAAAACATCATTTTTGATTTGCAAACCATATAAAAATAACTGTTCCTAGTAAAACTCCCATAGATTCAATTTCACATTCTTTTTTAGACATTTTGCACGTTTGGATTAGGAATGATTTGTAATACATTTTTATTGCTTTTTTCGCATTATCTCAGGATTGTAAGTATGATACTGTCAAATTGAGTAAAACATTACTTGTTGTTTTTGCAAACCTTGCCAAATGTTTCTTTCCAGTAAAACTCTTAAAGATACATATCTTCAGGCGTTATTAGACATTTTGCATGTGTATTTTTGGAATTATGTTTCAAAAACTGTCTTATTGAGTTTGACAGTATACTGTCATAGTGAATAAAACCTAATTTCTGTAGTTGTGAACCTTTCCAAAATACTTGATTCTTGTAAAACTCACATAAATTCACTATGACAGGCTTTTTTTTGACAGAAATTATGTTTGGTTTTGGAGTTATGTCTATAAACATTTCATATTTAGTATGACAAATATACATCTGTTTTGAATTACAAAACAACTTTATGTCTTTGCAAACCTTACAAATGATCATTTTTCTAGTACAACTGACAAAGATGAATATCTCCAGACATTATAAGCCATTTTGCATGTGTTGTTTATAAGTTATGTTTGAATACATTTTTATTGCTTTTTTCGCATTATCTCAGGATTGTAGGAACCTTACTGTCTTATTGAATAAAAAACTACTTTTTGCATTTGCAAGATTTTAAAAAGCATATGTTTTGATCAAAACTCCCGAAGATGCATTATTTCAGGCATTATTAGCCATTTTTCATGTGTGGTTTAGAAGTTATGTTTAAATAACTGTCATATTGAGTGTTACAGTATACAGTCATATTGAGTAGAACCTAATTTTTGTAGTTGCAAACCATAGAAAAATAATCTTTTTTAGTAAAACTCACATTGATTCAATATCACAGGCATTTTTAGAAATTTTGCACATTTGGATTAGGAATCATGTTGGAATACATTTTTATTGCTTTTTTCGCATTATCTCAGGATTCTAAGAACGTTATTGTTATACTGAGTAAAAAACTACTTTGTCCATTTTCAAAATTTAAAAAAGCACATGTTTCAAGTAAAACTCTCAGAGATACATTATTTCAGGCATTATTGGCCATTTTTCATGTGTGGTTTAGAAGTTATGTTTAAATAACTGTAATATTGAGTGTTACAGTATAGAGTCATATTGAATAAAACATCATTTTTGATTTGCAAACCATATAAAAATAACTGTTCCTAGTAAAACTCCCATAGATTCAATTTCACATTCTTTTTTAGACATTTTGCACGTTTGGATTAGGAATGATTTGTAATACATTTTTATTGCTTTTTCGCATTATCTCAGGATTGTAAGTATGATACTGTCAAATTGAGTAAAACATTACTTGTTGTTTTTGCAAACCTTGCCAAATGTTTCTTTCCAGTAAAACTCTTAAAGATACATATCTTCAGGCGTTATTAGACATTTTGCATGTGTATTTTTGGAATTATGTTTCAAAAACTTTCTTATTGAGTTTGACAGTATACTGTCATAGTGAATAAAACCTAATTTCTGTATTTGTGAACCTTTCCAAAATACTTGTTTCTTGTAAAACTCACATAAATTCAATATCACAGGCTTTTTTTGACAGAAATTATGTTTGGTTTTGGAGTTATGTCTATAAACCTTTCATATTTAGTATGACAAATATACATTTGTTTTGAATAACAAAACAACTTTATGTCTTTGCAAACCTTACAAATGATCATTTTTCTAGTACAACTGACAAAGATGAATATCTCCAGACATTATAAGCCATTTTGCATGTGTTGTTTATAAGTTATGTTTGAATACATTTTTATTGCTTTTTTCGCATTATCTCAGGATTGTAGGAACCTTACTGTCTTATTGAATAAAAAACTACTTTTTGCATTTGCAAGATTTTAAAAAGCATATGTTTCGATCAAAACTCCCGAAGATGCATTATTTCAGGCATTATTAGCCATTTTTCATGTGTGGTTTAGAAGTTATGTTTAAATAACTGTCATATTGAGTGTTACAGTATACAGTCATATTGAGTAGAACCTAATTTTTGTAGTTGCAAACCATAGAAAAACAATCTTTTTTAGTAAAACTCACATTGATTCAATATCACAGGCATTTTTAGAAATTTTGCACATTTGGATTAGGAATTATGTTGGAATATATTTTTATTGCTTTTTTCGCATTATCTCAGGATTCTAAGAACTTTATTGTTATACTGAGTAAAAAACTACTTTGTCCATTTTCAAAATTTAAAAAAGCACATGTTTCAAGTAAAACTCTTAGAGATACATTATTTCAGGCATTATTGGCCATTTTTCATGTGTGGTTTAGAAGTTATGTTTAAATAACTGTAATATTGAGTGTTACAGTATAGAGTCATATTGAATAAAACATCATTTTTGATTTGCAAACCATATAAAAATAACTGTTCCTAGTAAAACTCCCATGGATTCAATTTCACATTCTTTTTTAGACATTTTGCACGTTTGGATTAGGAATGCTTTGTAATACATTTTTATTGCTTTTTTCGCATTATCTCAGGATTGTAAGTATGATACTGTCAAATTGAGTAAAACATTACTTGTTGTTTTTGCAAACCTTGCCAAATGTTTCTTTCCAGTAAAACTCTTAAAGATACATATCTTCAGGCGTTATTAGACATTTTGCATGTGTATTTTTGGAATTATGTTTCAAAAACTTTCTTATTGAGTTTGACAGTATACTGTCATCGTGAATAAAACCTAATTTCTGTATTTGTGAACCTTTCCAAAATTCTTGATTCTTGTAAAACTCACATAAATTCAATATTACAGTCTTTTTTTGACCTTAATTATGTTTGGTTTTGGAGTTATGTCTTAAACCTTTCATATTTAGTATGACAAACATACATCTGTTTTGAATTACAAAACAATTTTATGTCTTTGCAAACCTTACAAATGATCATTTTTCTAGTACAACTGACAAAGATGAATATCTCCAGACATTATAAGCCATTTTGCATGTGTTGTTTATAAGTTATGTTTGAATACATTTTTATTGCTTTTTTCGCATTATCTCAGGATTGTAGGAACCTTACTGTCTTATTGAATAAAAAACTACTTTTTGCATTTGCAAGATTTTAAAAAGCATATGTTTCGATCAAAACTCCCGAAGATACATTATTTCAGGCATTATTAGCCATTTTCCATGTGTGGTTTAGAAGTTATGTTTAAATAACTGTCATATTGAGTGTTACAGTATACAGTCATATTGAGTAGAACCTAATTTTTGTAGTTGCAAACCATAGAAAAACATTTTTTTTAGTAAAACTCACATTGATTCAATATCACAGGCATTTTTAGAAATTTTGCACATTTGGATTAGGAATTATGTTGGAATACATTTTTATTGCTTTTTTCGCATTATCTCAGGATTCTAAGAACTTTATTGTTATACTGAGTAAAAAACTACTTTGTCCATTTTCAAAATTTAAAAAAGAACATGTTTCAAGTAAAACTCTCAGAGATACATTATTTCAAGCATTATTGGCCATTTTTCATGTGTGGTTTAGAAGTTATGTTTAAATAACTGTAATATTGAGTGTTACAGTATAGAGTCATATTGAATAAAACATCATTTTTGATTTGCAAACCATATAAAAATAACTGTTCCTAGTAAAACTCCCATAGATTCAATTTCACATTCTTTTTTAGACATTTTGCACGTTTGGATTAGGAATGATTTGTAATACATTTTTATTGCTTTTTTCGCATTATCTCAGGATTGTAAGTATGATACTGTCAAATTGAGTAAAACATTACTTGTTGTTTTTGCAAACCTTGCCAAATGTTTCTTTCCAGTAAAACTCTTAAAGATACATATCTTCAGGCGTTATTAGACATTTTGCATGTGTATTTTTGGAATTATGTTTCAAAAACTTTCTTATTGAGTTTGACAGTATACTGTCATAGTGAATAAAACATAATTTCTGTATTTGTGAACCTTTCCAAAATTCTTGATTCTTGTAAAACTCACATAAATTCAATATTACAGTCTTTTTTTGACAGAAATTATGTTTGGTTTTGGAGTTATGTCTATAAATCTTTCATATTTAGTATGACAAATATACATCTGTTTTGAATTACAAAACAACTTTATGTCTTTGCAAACCTTACAAATGATCATTTTTCTAGTACAACTGACAAAGATGAATATCTCCAGACATTATAAGCCATTTTGCATGTGTTGTTTATAAGTTATGTTTGAATACATTTTTATTGCTTTTTTCGCATTATCTCAGGATTGTAGGAAGCTTACTGTTTTATTGAATAAAAAACTACTTTTTGCATTTGCAAGATTTTAAAAAGCATATGTTTCGATCAAAACTCCCGAAGATGCATTATTTCAGGCATTATTAGCCATTTTTCATGTGTGGTTTAGAAGTTATGTTTAAATAACTGTCATATTGAGTGTTACAGTATACAGTCATATTGAGTAGAACCCAATTTTTGTAGTTGCAAACCATAGAAAAACAATCTTTTTTAGTAAAACTCACATTGATTCAATATCATAGGCATTTTTAGAAATGTTGCACATTTGGATTAGGAATTATGTTGGAATACATTTTTATTGCTTTTTTCGCATTATCTCAGGATTCTAAGAACTTTATTGTTATACTGAGTAAAAAACTACTTTGTCCATTTTCAAAATTTAAAAAAGCACATGTTTCAAGTAAAACTCTCAGAGATACATTATTTCAGGCATTATTGGCCATTTTTCATGTGTGGTTTAGAAGTTATGTTTAAATAACTGTAATATTGAGTGTTACAGTATAGAGTCATATTGAATAAAACATCATTTTTGATTTGCAAACCATATAAAAATAACTGTTCCTAGTAAAACTCCCATAGATTCAATTTCACATTCTTTTTTAGACATTTTGCACGTTTGGATTAGGAATGATTTGTAATACATTTTTATTGCTTTTTTCGCATTATCTCAGGATTGTAAGTATGATACTGTCAAATTGAGTAAAACATTACTTGTTGTTTTTGCAAACCTTGCCAAATGTTTCTTTCCAGTAAAACTCTTAGAGATACATATCTTCAGGCGTTATTAGACATTTTGCATGTGTATTTTTGGAATTATGTTTCAAAAACGTTCTTATTGAGTTTGACAGTATACTGTCATAGTGAATAAAACATAATTTCTGTATTTGTGAACCTTTCCAAAATTCTTGATTCTTGTAAAACTCACATAAATTCAATATTACAGTCTTTTTTTGACAGAAATTATGTTTGGTTTTGGAGTTATGTCTATAAATCTTTCATATTTAGTATGACAAATATACATCTGTTTTGAATTACAAAACAACTTTATGTCTTTGCAAACCTTACAAATGATCATTTTTCTAGTACAACTGACAAAGATGAATATCTCCAGACATTATAAGCCATTTTGCATGTGTTGTTTATAAGTTATGTTTGAATACATTTTTATCGCTTTTTTCGCATTATCTCAGGATTGTAGGAACCTTACTGTCTCATTGAATAAAATACTACTTTTTGCATTTGCAAGAATTTAAAAAGCATATGTTTCGATCAAAACTCCCGAAGATGCATTATTTCAGGCATTATTAGCCATTTTTCATGTGTGGTTTAGAAGTTATGTTTAAATAACTGTCATATTGAGTGTTACAGTATACAGTCATATTGAGTAGAACCTAATTTTTGTAGTTGCAAACCATAGAAAAACAATCTTTTTTAGTAAAACTCACATTGATTCAATATCACAGGCATTTTTAGAAATTTTGCACATTTGGATTAGGAATTATGTTGGAATATATTTTTATTGCTTTTTTCGCATTATCTCAGGATTCTAAGAACTTTATTGTTATACTGAGTAAAAAACTACTTTGTCCATTTTCAAAATTTAAAAAAGCACATGTTTCAAGTAAAACTCTTAGAGATACATTATTTCAGGCATTATTGGCCATTTTTCATGTGTGGTTTAGAAGTTATGTTTAAATAACTGTAATATTGAGTGTTACAGTATAGAGTCATATTGAATAAAACATCATTTTTGATTTGCAAACCATATAAAAATAACTGTTCCTAGTAAAACTCCCATAGATTCAATTTCACATTCTTTTTTAGACATTTTGCACGTTTGGATTAGGAATGATTTGTAATACATTTTTATTGCTTTTTTCGCATTATCTCAGGATTGTAAGTATGATACTGTCAAATTGAGTAAAACATTACTTGTTGTTTTTGCAAACCTTGCCAAATGTTTCTTTCCAGTAAAACTCTTAAAGATACATATCTTCAGGCGTTATTAGACATTTTGCATGTGTATTTTTGGAATTATGTTTCAAAAACTTTCTTATTGAGTTTGACAGTATACTGTCATCGTGAATAAAACCTAATTTCTGTATTTGTGAACCTTTCCAAAATTCTTGATTCTTGTAAAACTCACATAAATTCAATATTACAGTCTTTTTTTGACAGAAATTATGTTTGGTTTTGGAGTTATGTCTTAAACCTTTCATATTTAGTATGACAAACATACATCTGTTTTGAATTACAAAACAATTTTATGTCTTTGCAAACCTTACAAATGATCATTTTTCTAGTACAACTGACAAAGATGAATATCTCCAGACATTATAAGCCATTTTGCATGTGTTGTTTATAAGTTATGTTTGAATACATTTTTATTGCTTTTTTCGCATTATCTCAGGATTGTAGGAACCTTACTGTCTTATTGAATAAAAAACTACTTTTTGCATTTGCAAGATTTTAAAAAGCATATGTTTCGATCAAAACTCCCGAAGATACATTATTTCAGGCATTATTAGCCATTTTCCATGTGTGGTTTAGAAGTTATGTTTAAATAACTGTCATATTGAGTGTTACAGTATACAGTCATATTGAGTAGAACCTAATTTTTGTAGTTGCAAACCATAGAAAAACATTTTTTTTAGTAAAACTCACATTGATTCAATATCACAGGCATTTTTAGAAATTTTGCACATTTGGATTAGGAATTATGTTGGAATACATTTTTATTGCTTTTTTCGCATTATCTCAGGATTCTAAGAACTTTATTGTTATACTGAGTAAAAAACTACTTTGTCCATTTTCAAAATTTAAAAAAGAACATGTTTCAAGTAAAACTCTCAGAGATACATTATTTCAAGCATTATTGGCCATTTTTCATGTGTGGTTTAGAAGTTATGTTTAAATAACTGTAATATTGAGTGTTACAGTATAGAGTCATATTGAATAAAACATCATTTTTGATTTGCAAACCATATAAAAATAACTGTTCCTAGTAAAACTCCCATAGATTCAATTTCACATTCTTTTTTAGACATTTTGCACGTTTGGATTAGGAATGATTTGTAATACATTTTTATTGCTTTTTTCGCATTATCTCAGGATTGTAAGTATGATACTGTCAAATTGAGTAAAACATTACTTGTTGTTTTTGCAAACCTTGCCAAATGTTTCTTTCCAGTAAAACTCTTAAAGATACATATCTTCAGGCGTTATTAGACATTTTGCATGTGTATTTTTGGAATTATGTTTCAAAAACTTTCTTATTGAGTTTGACAGTATACTGTCATAGTGAATAAAACATAATTTCTGTATTTGTGAACCTTTCCAAAATTCTTGATTCTTGTAAAACTCACATAAATTCAATATTACAGTCTTTTTTTGACAGAAATTATGTTTGGTTTTGGAGTTATGTCTATAAATCTTTCATATTTAGTATGACAAATATACATCTGTTTTGAATTACAAAACAACTTTATGTCTTTGCAAACCTTACAAATGATCATTTTTCTAGTACAACTGACAAAGATGAATATCTCCAGACATTATAAGCCATTTTGCATGTGTTGTTTATAAGTTATGTTTGAATACATTTTTATTGCTTTTTTCGCATTATCTCAGGATTGTAGGAAGCTTACTGTCTTATTGAATAAAAAACTACTTTTTGCATTTGCAAGATTTTAAAAAGCATATGTTTCGATCAAAACTCCCGAAGATGCATTATTTCAGGCATTATTAGCCATTTTTCATGTGTGGTTTAGAAGTTATGTTTAAATAACTGTCATATTGAGTGTTACAGTATACAGTCATATTGAGTAGAACCCAATTTTTGTAGTTGCAAACCATAGAAAAACAATCTTTTTTAGTAAAACTCACATTGATTCAATATCATAGGCATTTTTAGAAATGTTGCACATTTGGATTAGGAATTATGTTGGAATACATTTTTATTGCTTTTTTCGCATTATCTCAGGATTCTAAGAACTTTATTGTTATACTGAGTAAAAAACTACTTTGTCCATTTTCAAAATTTAAAAAAGCACATGTTTCAAGTAAAACTCTCAGAGATACATTATTTCAGGCATTATTGGCCATTTTTCATGTGTGGTTTAGAAGTTATGTTTAAATAACTGTAATATTGAGTGTTAAAGTATAGAGTCATATTGAATAAAACATCATTTTTGATTTGCAAACCATATAAAAATAACTGTTCCTAGTAAAACTCCCATAGATTCAATTTCACATTCTTTTTTAGACATTTTGCACGTTTGGATTAGGAATGATTTGTAATACATTTTTATTGCTTTTTTCGCATTATCTCAGGATTGTAAGTATGATACTGTCAAATTGAGTAAAACATTACTTGTTGTTTTTGCAAACCTTGCCAAATGTTTCTTTCCAGTAAAACTCTTAAAGATACATATCTTCAGGCGTTATTAGACATTTTGCATGTGTATTTTTGGAATTATGTTTCAAAAACTTTCTTATTGAGTTTGACAGTATACTGTCATAGTGAATAAAACCTAATTTCTGTATTTGTGAACCTTTCCAAAATTCTTGATTCTTGTAAAACTCACATAAATTCAATATTACAGTCTTTTTTTGACAGAAATTATGTTTGGTTTTGGAGTTATGTCTATAAATCTTTCATATTTAGTATGACAAATATACATCTGTTTTGAATTACAAAACAACTTTATGTCTTTGCAAACCTTACAAATGATCATTTTTCTAGTACAACTGACAAAGATGAATATCTCCAGACATTATAAGCCATTTTGCATGTGTTGTTTATAAGTTATGTTTGAATACATTTTTATTGCTTTTTTCGCATTATCTCAGGATTGTAGGAAGCTTACTGTCTTATTGAATAAAAAACTACTTTTTGCATTTGCAAGATTTTAAAAAGCATATGTTTCGATCAAAACTCCCGAAGATGCATTATTTCAGGCATTATTAGCCATTTTTCATGTGTGGTTTAGAAGTTATGTTTAAATAACTGTCATATTGAGTGTTACAGTATACAGTCATATTGAGTAGAACCCAATTTTTGTAGTTGCAAACCATAGAAAAACAATCTTTTTTAGTAAAACTCACATTGATTCAATATCATAGGCATTTTTAGAAATGTTGCACATTTGGATTAGGAATTATGTTGGAATACATTTTTATTGCTTTTTTCGCATTATCTCAGGATTCTAAGAACTTTATTGTTATACTGAGTAAAAAACTACTTTGTCCATTTTCAAAATTTAAAAAAGCACATGTTTCAAGTAAAACTCTCAGAGATACATTATTTCAGGCATTATTGGCCATTTTTCATGTGTGGTTTAGAAGTTATGTTTAAATAACTGTAATATTGAGTGTTACAGTATAGAGTCATATTGAATAAAACATCATTTTTGATTTGCAAACCATATAATAATAACTGTTCCTAGTAAAACTCCCATAGATTCAATTTCACATTCTTTTTTAGACATTTTGCACGTTTGGATTAGGAATGATTTGTAATACATTTTTATTGCTTTTTTCGCATTATCTCAGGATTGTAAGTATGATACTGTCAAATTGAGTAAAACATTACTTGTTGTTTTTGCAAACCTTGCCAAATGTTTCTTTCCAGTAAAACTCTTAAAGATACATATCTTCAGGCGTTATTAGACATTTTGCATGTGTATTTTTGGAATTATGTTTCAAAAACTTTCTTATTGAGTTTGACAGTATACTGTCATAGTGAATAAAACATAATTTCTGTATATGTGAACCTTTCCAAAATTCTTGATTCTTGTAAAACTCACATAAATTCAATATTACAGTCTTTTTTTGACAGAAATTATGTTTGGTTTTGGAGTTATGTCTATAAATCTTTCATATTTAGTATGACAAATATACATCTGTTTTGAATTACAAAACAACTTTATGTCTTTGCAAACCTTACAAATGATCATTTTTCTAGTACAACTGACAAAGATGAATATCTCCAGACATTATAAGCCATTTTGCATGTGTTGTTTATAAGTTATGTTTGAATACATTTTTATTGCTTTTTTCGCATTATCTCAGGATTGTAGGAAGCTTACTGTCTTATTGAATAAAAAACTACTTTTTGCATTTGCAAGATTTTAAAAAGCATATGTTTCGATCAAAGCTCCCGAAGATGCATTATTTCAGGCATTATTAGCCATTTTTCATGTGTGGTTTAGAAGTTATGTTTAAATAACTGTCATATTGAGTGTTACAGTATACAGTCATATTGAGTAGAACCTAATTTTTGTAGTTGCAAACCATAGAAAAACAATCTTTTTTAGTAAAACTCACATTGATTCAATATCACAGGCATTTTTAGAAATTTTGAACATTTGGATTAGGACTTATGTTGGAATACATTTTTATTGCTTTTTTCGCATTATCTCAGGATTCTAAGAACTTTATTGTTATACTGAGTAAAAAACTACTTTGTCCATTTTCAAAATTTAAAAAAGCACATGTTTCAAGTAAAACTCTCAGAGATACATTATTTCAGGCATTATTGGCCATTTTTCATGTGTGGTTTAGAAGTTATGTTTAAATAACTGTAATATTGAGTGTTACAGTATAGAGTCATATTGAATAAAACATCATTTTTGATTTGCAAACCATATAAAAATAACTGTTCCTAGTAAAACTCCCATAGATTCAATTTCACATTCTTTTTTAGACATTTTGCACGTTTGGATTAGGAATGATTTGTAATACATTTTTATTGCTTTTTTCGCATTATCTCAGGATTGTAAGTATGATACTGTCAAATTGAGTAAAACATTACTTGTTGTTTTTGCAAACCTTGCCAAATGTTTCTTTCCAGTAAAACTCTTAAAGATACATATCTTCAGGCGTTATTAGACATTTTGCATGTGTATTTTTGGAATTATGTTTCAAAAACTTTCTTATTGAGTTTGACAGTATACTGTCATCGTGAATAAAACCTAATTTCTGTATTTGTGAACCTTTCCAAAATTCTTGATTCTTGTAAAACTCACATGAATTCAATATTACAGTCTTTTTTTGACAGAAATTATGTTTGGTTTTGGAGTTATGTCTTAAACCTTTCATATTTAGTAAGACAAACATACATCTGTTTTGAATTACAAAACAACTTTATGTCTTTGCAAACCTTACAAATGATCATTTTTCTAGTACAACTGACAAAGATGAATATCTCCAGACATTATAAGCCATTTTGCATGTGTTGTTTATAAGTTATGTTTGAATACATTTTTATTGCTTTTTTCGCATTATCTCAGGATTGTAGGAACCTTACTGTCTTATTGAATAAAAAACTACTTTTTGCATTTGCAAGATTTTAAAAAGCATATGTTTCGATCAAAACTCCCGAAGATGCATTATTTCAGGCATTATTAGCCATTTTTCATGTGTGGTTTAGAAGTTATGTTTAAATAACTGTCATATTGAGTGTTACAGTATACAGTCATATTGAGTAGAACCCAATTTTTGTAGTTGCAAACCATAGAAAAACAATCTTTTTTAGTAAAACTCACATTGATTCAATATCATAGGCATTTTTAGAAATGTTGCACATTTGGATTAGGAATTATGTTGGAATACATTTTTATTGCTTTTTTCGCATTATCTCAGGATTCTAAGAACTTTATTGTTATACTGAGTAAAAAACTACTTTGTCCATTTTCAAAATTTAAAAAAGCACATGTTTCAAGTAAAACTCTCAGAGATACATTATTTCAGGCATTATTGGCCATTTTTCATGTGTGGTTTAGAAGTTATGTTTAAATAACTGTAATATTGAGTGTTACAGTATAGAGTCATATTGAATAAAACATCATTTTTGATTTGCAAACCATATAAAAATAACTGTTCCTAGTAAAACTCCCATAGATTCAATTTCACATTCTTTTTTAGACATTTTGCACGTTTGGATTAGGAATGATTTGTAATACATTTTTATTGCTTTTTTCGCATTATCTCAGGATTGTAAGTATGATACTGTCAAATTGAGTAAAACATTACTTGTTGTTTTTGCAAACCTTGCCAAATGTTTCTTTCCAGTAAAACTCTTAAAGATACATATCTTCAGGCGTTATTAGACATTTTGCATGTGTATTTTTGGAATTATGTTTCAAAAACTTTCTTATTGAGTTTGACAGTATACTGTCATAGTGAATAAAAGATAATTTCTGTATATGTGAACCTTTCCAAAATTCTTGATTCTTGTAAAACTCACATAAATTCAATATTACAGTCTTTTTTTGACAGAAATTATGTTTGGTTTTGGAGTTATGTCTATAAATCTTTCATATTTAGTATGACAAATATACATCTGTTTTGAATTACAAAACAACTTTATGTCTTTGCAAACCTTACAGATGATCAGTTTTCTAGTACAACTGACAAAGATGAATATCTCCAGACATTATAAGCCATTTTGCATGTGTTGTTTATAAGTTATGTTTGAATACATTTTTATTGCTTTTTTCGCATTATCTCAGGATTGTAGGAAGCTTACTGTCTTATTGAATAAAAAACTACTTTTTGCATTTGCAAGATTTTAAAAAGCATATGTTTCGATCAAAGCTCCCGAAGATGCATTATTTCAGGCATTATTAGCCATTTTTCATGTGTGGTTTAGAAGTTATGTTTAAATAACTGTCATATTGAGTGTTACAGTATACAGTCATATTGAGTAGAACCTAATTTTTGTAGTTGCAAACCATAGAAAAACAATCTTTTTTAGTAAAACTCACATTGATTCAATATCACAGGCATTTTTAGAAATTTTGAACATTTGGATTAGGACTTATGTTGGAATACATTTTTATTGTTTTTTTCGCATTATCTCAGGATTCTAAGAACTTTATTGTTATACTGAGTAAAAAACTACTTTGTCCATTTTCAAAATTTAAAAAAGCACATGTTTCAAGTAAAACTCTCAGAGATACATTATTTCAGGCATTATTGGCCATTTTTCATGTGTGGTTTAGAAGTTATGTTTAAATAACTGTAATATTGAGTGTTACAGTATAGAGTCATATTGAATAAAACATCATTTTTGATTTGCAAACCATATAAAAATAACTGTTCCTAGTAAAACTCCCATAGATTCAATTTCACATTCTTTTTTAGACATTTTGCACGTTTGGATTAGGAATGATTTGTAATACATTTTTATTGCTTTTTTCGCATTATCTCAGGATTGTAAGTATGATACTGTCAAATTGAGTAAAACATTACTTGTTGTTTTTGCAAACCTTGCCAAATGTTTCTTTCCAGTAAAACTCTTAAAGATACATATCTTCAGGCGTTATTAGACATTTTGCATGTGTATTTTTGGAATTATGTTTCAAAAACTTTCTTATTGAGTTTGACAGTATACTGTCATCGTGAATAAAACCTAATTTCTGTATTTGTGAACCTTTCCAAAATTCTTGATTCTTGTAAAACTCACATGAATTCAATATTACAGTCTTTTTTTGACAGAAATTATGTTTGGTTTTGGAGTTATGTCTTAAACCTTTCATATTTAGTAAGACAAACATACATCTGTTTTGAATTACAAAACAACTTTATGTCTTTGCAAACCTTACAAATGATCATTTTTCTAGTACAACTGACAAAGATGAATATCTCCAGACATTGTAAGATATTTTGCATGTGTTGTTTATAAGTTATGTTTGAATACATTTTTATTGCTTTTTTCGCATTATCTCAGGATTGTAGGAACCTTACTGTCTTATTGAATAAAAAACTACTTTTTGCATTTGCAAGATTTTAAAAAGCATATGTTTCGATCAAAACTCCCGAAGATGCATTATTTCAGGCATTATTAGCGATTTTTCATGTGTGGTTTAGAAGTTATGTTTAAATAACTGTCATATTGAGTGTTCCAGTATACAGTCATATTGAGTAGAACCTAATTTTTGTAGTTGCAAACCATAGAAAAACAATCTTTTTTAGTAAAACTCACAATGATTCAATATCACAGGCATTTTTAGAAATTTTGCACATTTGGATTAGGAATTATGTTGGAATACATTTTTATTGCTTTTTTCGCATTATCTCAGGATTCTAAGAACTTTATTGTTATACTGAGTAAAAAACTACTTTGTCCATTTTCAAAATTTAAAAAAGCACATGTTTCAAGTAAAACTCTCAGAGATACATTATTTCAGGCATTATTGGCCATTTTTCATGTGTGGTTTACAAGTTATGTTTAAATAACTGTAATATTGAGTGTTACAGTATAGAGTCATATTGAATAAAACATCATTTTTGATTTGCAAACCATATAAAAATAACTGTTCCTAGTAAAACTCCCATAGATTCAATTTCACATTCTTTTTTAGACATTTTGCACGTTTGGATTAGGAATGATTTGTAATACATTTTTATTGCTTTTTTCGCATTATCTCAGGATTGTAAGTATGATACTGTCAAATTGAGTAAAACATTACTTGTTGTTTTTGCAAACCTTGCCAAATGTTTCTTTCCAGTAAAACTCTTAAAGATACATATCTTCAGGCGTTATTAGACATTTTGCATGTGTATTTTTGGAATTATGTTTCAAAAACTTTCTTATTGAGTTTGACAGTATACTGTCATCGTGAATAAAACCTAATTTCTGTATTTGTGAACCTTTCCAAAATTCTTGATTCTTGTAAAACTCACATAAATTCAATATTACAGTCTTTTTTTGACAGAAATTATGTTTGGTTTTGGAGTTATGTCTTAAACCTTTCATATTTAGTATGACAAACATACATCTGTTTTGAATTACAAAACAACTTTATGTCTTTGCAAACCTTCCAAATGATAATTTTTCTAGTACAACTGACAAAGATGAATATCTCCAGACATTATAAGCCATTTTGCATGTGTTGTTTATAAGTTATGTTTGAATACATTTTTATTGCTTTTTTCGCATTATCTCAGGATTGTAGGAACCTTACTGTCTTATTGAATAAAAAACTACTTTTTGCATTTGCAAGATTTTAAAAAGCATATGTTTCGATCAAAACTCCCGAAGATGCATTATTTCAGGCATTATTAGCCATTTTTCATGTGTGGTTTAGAAGTTATGTTTAAATAACTGTCATATTGAGTGTTACAGTATACAGTCATATTGAGTAGAACCTAATTTTTGTAGTTGCAAACCATAGAAAAACAATCTTTTTCAGTAAAACTCACAATGATTCAATATCACAGGCATTTTTAGAAATTTTGCACATTTGGATTAGGAATTATGTTGGAATACATTTTTATTGCTTTTTTCGCATTATCTCAGGATTCTAAGAACTTTATTGTTATACTGAGTAAAAAACTACTTTGTCCATTTTCAAAATTTAAAAAAGCACATGTTTCAAGTAAAACTCTCAGAGATACATTATTTCAGGCATTATTGGCCATTTTTCATGTGTGGTTTAGAAGTTATGTTTAAATAACTGTAATATTGAGTGTTACAGTATAGAGTCATATTGAATAAAACATCATTTTTGATTTGCAAACCATATAAAAATAACTGTTCCTAGTAAAACTCCCATAGATTCAATTTCGCATTCTTTTTTAGACATTTTGCACGTTTGGATTAGGAATGATTTGTAATACATTTTTATTGCTTTTTTCGCATTATCTCAGGATTGTAAGTATGCTACTGTCAAATTGAGTAAAACATTACTTGTTGTTTTTGCAAACCTTGCCAAATGTTTCTTTCCAGTAAAACTCTTAAAGATACATATCTTCAGGCGTTATTAGACATTTTGCATGTGTATTTTTGGAATTATGTTTCAAAAACTTTCTTATTGAGTTTGACAGTATACTGTCATAGTGAATAAAACCTAATTTCTGTATTTGTGAACCTTTCCAAAATACTTGATTCTTGTAAAACTCACATAAATACAATATCACAGGCTTTTTTTGACAGAAATTATGTTTGGTTTTGGAGTTATGTCTATAAACCTTTCATATTTAGTATGACAAATATACATCTGTTTTGAATTACAAAACAACTTTATGTCTTTGCAAACCTTACAAATGATCATTTTTCTAGTACAACTGACAAAGATGAATATCTCCTGACATTATAAGCCATTTTGCATGTGTTGTTTATAAGTTATGTTTGAATACATTTTTATTGCTTTTTTCGCATTATCTCAGGATTGTAGGAACCTTACTGTCTTATTGAATAAAAAACTACTTTTTGCATTTGCAAGATTTTAAAAAGCATATGTTTCGATCAAAACTCCCGAAGATGCATTATTTCAGGCATTATTAGCCATTTTTCATGTGTGGTTTAGAAGTTATGTTTAAATAACTGTCATATTGAGTGTTACAGTATACAGTCATATTGAGTAGAACCTAATTTTTGTAGTTGCAAACCATAGAAAAACAATCTTTTTTAGTAAAACTCACATTGATTCAATATCACAGGCATTTTTAGAAATTTTGCACATTTGGATTAGGAATTATGTTGGAATACATTTTTATCGCTTTTTTCGCATTATCTCAGGATTCTAAGAACTTTATTGTTATACTGAGTAAAAAACTACTTTGTCCATTTTCAAAATTTAAAAAAGCACATGTTTCAAGTAAAACTCTCAGAGATACATTATTTCAGGCATTATTGGCCATTTTTCATGTTTGGTGTAGAAGTTATGTTTAAATAACTGTAATATTGAGTGTTACAGTATAGAGTCATATTGAATAAAACATCATTTTTGATTTGCAAACCATATAAAAATAACTGTTCCTAGTAAAACTCCCATTGATTCAATTTCACATTCTTTTTTAGACATTTTGCACGTTTGGATTAGGAATGATTTGTAATACATTTTTATTGCTTTTTTCGCATTATCTCAGGATTGTAAGTATGATACTGTCAAATTGAGTAAAACATTACTTGTTGTTTTTGCAAACCTTGCCAAATGTTTCTTTCCAGTAAAACTCTTAAAGATACATATCTTCAGGCGTTATTAGACATTTTGCATGTGTATTTTTGGAATTATGTTTCAAAAACTTTCTTATTGAGTTTGACAGTATACTGTCATAGTGAATAAAACCTAATTTCTGTATTTGTGAACCTTTCCAAAATACTTGATTCTTGTAAAACTCACATAAATACAATATCACAGGCTTTTTTTGACAGAAATTATGTTTGGTTTTGGAGTTATGTCTATAAACCTTTCATATTTAGTATGACAAATATACATCTGTTTTGAATTACAAAACAACTTTATGTCTTTGCAAACCTTACAAATGATCATTTTTCTAGTACAACTGACAAAGATGAATATATCCAGACATTATAAGCCATTTTGCATGTGTTGTTTATAAGTTATGTTTGAATACATTTTTATTGCTTTTTTCGCATTATCTCAGGATTGTAGGAACCTTACTGTCTTATTGAATAAAAAACTACTTTTTGCATTTGCAAGATTTTAAAAAGCATATGTTTCGATCAAAACTCCCGAAGATGCATTATTTCAGGCATTATTAGCCATTTTTCATGTGTGGTTTAGAAGTTATGTTTAAATAACTGTCATATTGAGTGTTACAGTATACAGTCATATTGAGTAGAACCTAATTTTTGTAGTTGCAAACCATAGAAAAACAATCTTTTTTAGTAAAACTCACATTGATTCAATATCACAGGCATTTTTAGAAATTTTGCACATTTGGATTAGGAATTATGTTGGAATACATTTTTATTGCTTTTTTCGCATTATCTCAGGATTCTAAGAACTTTATTGTTATACTGAGTAAAAAACTACTTTGTCCATTTTCAAAATTTAAAAAAGCACATGTTTCAAGTAAAACTCTCAGAGATACATTATTTCAGGCATTATTGGCCATTTTTCATGTGTGGTTTAGAAGTTATGTTTAAATAACTGTAATATTGAGTGTTACAGTATAGAGTCATATTGAATAAAACATAATTTTTGATTTGCAAACCATATAAAATCAACTGTTCCTAGTAAAACTCCCATAGATTCAATTTCACATTCTTTTTTAGACATTTTGCACGTTTGGATTAGGAATGATTTGTAATACATTTTTATTGCTTTTTTCGCATTATCTCAGGATTGTAAGTATGATACTGTCAAATTGAGTAAAACATTACTTGTTGTTTTTGCAAACCTTGCCAAATGTTTCTTTCCAGTAAAACTCTTAAAGATACATATCTTCAGGCGTTATTAGACATTTTGCATGTGTATTTTTGGAATTATGTTTCAAAAACTTTCTTATTGAGTTTGACAGTATACTGTCATAGTGAATAAAACCTAATTTCTGTATTTGTGAACCTTTCCAAAATTCTTGATTCTTGTAAAACTCACATAAATTCAATATTACAGTCTTTTTTTGACAGAAATTATGTTTGGTTTTGGAGTTATGTCTATAAACCTTTCATATTTAGTATGACAAATATACATCTGTTTTGAATTACAAAACAACTTTATGTCTTTGCAAACCTTACAAATGATCATTTTTCTAGTACAACTGACAAAGATGAATATCTCCAGACATTATAAGCCATTTTGCATGTGTTGTTTATAAGTTATGTTTGAATACATTTTTATTGCTTTTTTCGCATTATCTCAGGATTGTAGGAACCTTACTGTCTTATTGAATAAAAAACTACTTTTTGCATTTGCAAGATTTTAAAAAGCATATGTTTCGATCAAAACTCCCGAAGATGCATTATTTCAGGCATTATTAGCCATTTTTCATGTGTGGTTTAGAAGTTATGTTTAAATAACTGTCATATTGAGTGTTACAGTATACAGTCATATTGAGTAGAACCCAATTTTTGTAGTTGCAAACCATAGAAAAACAATCTTTTTTAGTAAAACTCACATTGATTCAATATCATAGGCATTTTTAGAAATGTTGCACATTTGGATTAGGAATTATGTTGGAATACATTTTTATTGCTTTTTTCGCATTATCTCAGGATTCTAAGAACTTTATTGTTATACTGAGTAAAAAACTACTTTGTCCATTTTCAAAATTTAAAAAAGCACATGTTTCAAGTAAAACTCTCAGAGATACATTATTTCAGGCATTATTGGCCATTTTTCATGTGTGGTTTAGAAGTTATGTTTAAATAACTGTAATATTGAGTGTTACAGTATAGAGTCATATTGAATAAAACATCATTTTTGATTTGCAAACCATATAAAAATAACTGTTCCTAGTAAAACTCCCATAGATTCAATTTCACATTCTTTTTTAGACATTTTGCACGTTTGGATTAGGAATGATTTGTAATACATTTTTATTGCTTTTTTCGCATTATCTCAGGATTGTAAGTATGATACTGTCAAATTGAGTAAAACATTACTTGTTGTTTTTGCAAACCTTGCCAAATGTTTCTTTCCAGTAAAACTCTTAAAGATACATATCTTCAGGCGTTATTAGACATTTTGCATGTGTATTTTTGGAATTATGTTTCAAAAACTTTCTTATTGAGTTTGACAGTATACTGTCATAGTGAATAAAACATAATTTCTGTATTTGTGAACCTTTCCAAAATTCTTGATTCTTGTAAAACTCACATAAATTCAATATTACAGTCTTTTTTTGACAGAAATTATGTTTGGTTTTGGAGTTATGTCTATAAACCTTTCATATTTAGTATGACAAATATACATCTGTTTTGAATTACAAAACAACTTTATGTCTTTGCAAACCTTACAAATGATCATTTTTCTAGTACAACTGACAAAGATGAATATCTCCAGACATTATAAGCCATTTTGCATGTGTTGTTTATAAGTTATGTTTGAATACATTTTTATTGCTTTTTTCGCATTATCTCAGGATTGTAGGAAGCTTACTGTCTTATTGAATAAAAAACTACTTTTTGCATTTGCAAGATTTTAAAAAGCATATGTTTCGATCAAAACTCCCGAAGATGCATTATTTCAGGCATTATTAGCCATTTTTCATGTGTGGTTTAGAAGTTATGTTTAAATAACTGTCATATTGAGTGTTACAGTATACAGTCATATTGAGTAGAACCTAATTTTTGTAGTTGCAAACCATAGAAAAACAATCTTTTTTAGTAAAACTCACAATGATTCAATATCACAGGCATTTTTAGAAATTTTGCACATTTGGATTAGGAATTATGTTGGAATACATTTTTATTGCTTTTTTCGCATTATCTCAGGATTCTAAGACTTTTATTGTTATACTGAGTAAAAAACTACTTTGTCCATTTTCAAAATTTAAAAAAGCACATGTTTCAAGTAAAACTCTCAGAGATACATTATTTCAGGCATTATTGGCCATTTTTCATGTGTGGTTTAGAAGTTATGTTTAAATAACTGTAATATTGAGTGTTACAGTATAGAGTCATATTGAATAAAACATCATTTTTGATTTGCAAACCATATAAAAATAACTGTTCCTAGTAAAACTCCCATAGATTCAATTTCACATTCTTTTTTAGACATTTTGCACGTTTGGATTAGGAATGATTTGTAATACATTTTTATTGCTTTTTTTCGCATTATCTCAGGATTGTAAGTATGATACTGTCAAATTGAGTAAAACATTACTTGTTGTTTTTGCAAACCTTGCCAAATGTTTCTTTCCAGTAAAACTCTTAAAGATACATATCTTCAGGCGTTATTAGACATTTTGCATGTGTATTTTTGGAATTATGTTTCAAAAACTTTCTTATTGAGTTTGACAGTATACTGTCATAGTGAATAAAACCTAATTTCTGTATTTGTGAACCTTTCCAAAATTCTTGATTCTTGTAAAACTCACATAAATTCAATATTACAGTCTTTTTTTGACAGAAATTATGTTTGGTTTTGGAGTTATGTCTATAAACCTTTCATATTTAGTATGACAAATATACATCTGTTTTGAATTACAAAACAACTTTATGTCTTTGCAAACCTTACAAATGATCATTTTTCTAGTACAACTGACAAAGATGAATATCTCCAGACATTATAAGCCATTTTGCATGTGTTGTTTATAAGTTATGTTTGAATACATTTTTATTGCTTTTTTCGCATTATCTCAGGATTGTAGGAACCTTACTGTCTTATTGAATAAAAAACTACTTTTTGCATTTGCAAGATTTTAAAAAGCATATGTTTCGATCAAAACTCCCGAAGATGCATTATTTCAGGCATTATTAGCCATTTTTCATGTGTGGTTTAGAAGTTATGTTTAAATAACTGTCATATTGAGTGTTACAGTATACAGTCATATTGAGTAGAACCCAATTTTTGTAGTTGCAAACCATAGAAAAACAATCTTTTTTAGTAAAACTCACATTGATTCAATATCACAGGCATTTTTAGAAATGTTGCACATTTGGATTAGGAATTATGTTGGAATACATTTTTATTGCTTTTTTCGCATTATCTCAGGATTCTAAGAACTTTATTGTTATACTGAGTAAAAAACTACTTTGTCCATTTTCAAAATTTAAAAAAGCACATGTTTCAAGTAAAACTCTCAGAGATACATTATTTCAGGCATTATTGGCCATTTTTCATGTGTGGTTTAGAAGTTATGTTTAAATAACTGTAATATTGAGTGTTACAGTATAGAGTCATATTGAATAAAACATCATTTTTGATTTGCAAACCATATAAAAATAACTGTTCCTAGTAAAACTCCCATTGATTCAATTTCACATTCTTTTTTAGACATTTTGCACATTTGGATTAGGAATGATTTGTAATACATTTTTATTGCTTTTTTCGCATTATCTCAGGATTGTAAGTATGATACTGTCAAATTGAGTAAAACATTACTTGTTGTTTTTGCAAACCTTGCCAAATGTTTCTTTCCAGTAAAACTCTTAAAGATACATATCTTCAGGCGTTATTAGACATTTTGCATGTGTATTTTTGGAATTATGTTTCAAAAACCTTCTTATTGAGTTTGACAGTATACTGTCATAGTGAATAAAACCTAATTTCTGTATTTGTGAACCTTTCCAAAATTCTTGATTCTTGTAAAACTCACATAAATTCAATATTACAGTCTTTTTTTGACGGAAATTATGTTTGGTTTTGGAGTTATGTCTATAAACCTTTCATATTTAGTATGACAAATATACATCTGTTTTGAATTACAAAACAACTTTATGTCTTTGCAAACCTTACAAATGATCATTTTTCTAGTACAACTGACAAAGATGAATATATCCAGACATTATAAGCCATTTTGCATGTGTTTTTTATAAGTTATGTTTGAATACATTTTTATTGCTTTTTTCGCATTATCTCAGGATTGTAGGAAGCTTACTGTCTTATTGAATAAAAAACTACTTTTTGCATTTGCAAGATTTTAAAAAGCATATGTTTCGATCAAAACTCCCGAAGATGCATTATTTCAGGCATTATTAGCCATTTTTCATGTGTGGTTTAGAAGTTATGTTTAAATAACTGTCATATTGAGTGTTACAGTATACAGTCATATTGAGTAGAACCTAATTTTTGTAGTTGCAAACCATAGAAAAACAATCTTTTTTAGTAAAACTCACATTGATTCAATATCACAGGCATTTTTAGAAATTTTGCACATTTGGATTAGGAATTATGTTGGAATACATTTTTATTGCTTTTTTCGCATTATCTCAGGATTCTAAGAACTTTATTGTTATACTGAGTAAAAAACTACTTTGTCCATTTTCAAAATTTAAAAAAGCACATGTTTCAAGTAAAACTCTCAGAGATACATTATTTCAGGCATTATTGGCCATTTTTCATGTGTGGTTTAGAAGTTATGTTTAAATAACTGTAATATTGAGTGTTACAGTATAGAGTCATATTGAATAAAACATCATTTTTGATTTGCAAACCATATAAAAATAACTGTTCCTAGTAAAACTCCCATAGATTCAATTTCACATTCTTTTTTAGACATTTTGCACGTTTGGATTAGGAATGATTTGTAATACATTTTTATTGCTTTTTTCGCATTATCTCAGGATTGTAAGTATGATACTGTCAAATTGAGTAAAACATTACTTGTTGTTTTTGCAAACCTTGCCAAATGTTTCTTTCCAGTAAAACTCTTAAAGATACATATCTTCAGGCGTTATTAGACATTTTGCATGTGTATTTTTGGAATTATGTTTCAAAAACTTTCTTATTGAGTTTGACAGTATACTGTCATAGTGAATAAAACCTAATTTCTGTATTTGTGAACCTTTCCAAAATTCTTGATTCTTGTAAAACTCACATAAATTCAATATTACAGTCTTTTTTTGACAGAAATTATGTTTGGTTTTGGAGTTATGTCTATAAACCTTTCATATTTAGTATGACAAATATACATCTGTTTTGAATTACAAAACAACTTTATGTCTTTGCAAACCTTACAAATGATCATTTTTCTAGTACAACTGACAAAGATGAATATCTCCAGACATTATAAGCCATTTTGCTCCTCTCTGAGCTGCTACCTTACCGTGGTAGAGGAGTTTGCGTGTCCCAATGATCCTAGGAGCTATGTTGTCTGGGGGTTTTCATGCCCCCTGGTAGGGTCTCCCAAGACAAACAGGTCCTAGGTGAGTGATCAGACAAAGAGCAGCTCAAAGACTTCTATGGAATTACAACGAAATGAACCCAGATTTCCCTCGCCCGGACGTGGGTCACCTGGGCCCCGCTCTGGAGCCAGGCCCGGAGTTGGGGCACGATGGCGAGCGCCTGGTGGTCGGGCCTGTTCCCATGGGGCCCGGCCGGGCACAGCCCGAAGAGGCAACGTGGGTCATCCCTCCAATGGGCTCACCACTCATAGGAGGGGCCATAGAGGTCGGGTGCATTGTGAGCTGGGCGGCAGCCGAAGGCAGGGCACTTGGCGGTCCGATCCTCGGCTACAGAAGCTAGCTCTTGGGACGTGGAACGTCACCTCACTGGGGGGGAAGGAGCCTGAGCTAGTGCGCGAGGTAGAGAAGTTCCGGCTGGATATAGTCGGACTCACCTCGACGCACAGCAAGGGCTCTGGAACCAGTTCTCTCGAGAGGGACTGGACCCTCTTCCACTCTGGCGTTGCCGGCAGTGAGAGGCGACGGGCTGGGGTGGCAATTCTGGTTGCCCCCCGGCTCAAAGCCTGTACGTTTGAGTTCAACCCAGTGGACGAGAGGGTAGCTTCCCTTCGCCTTCGGGTGGGGGGACGGGTCCTGACTGTTGTTTGTGCTTACGCACCAAACAGCAGTTCAGAATACCCACCCTTTTTGGGTACACTCGAGGGAGTACTGGAAAGTGCTCCTCCGGGTGATTCCCTTGTCCTACTGGGAGACTTCAACGCTCATGTTGGCAACGACAGTGAAACCTGGAGAGGCGTGATTGGGAAGAATGGTCGCCCGGATCTAAACCCGAGTGGTGTTTTGTTATTGGACTTTTGTGCTCGTCACAGTTTGTCGATAACAAACACCATGTTCAAACATAAGGGTGTCCATATGTGCACTTGGCACCAGGACACCCTAGGCCGCAGTTCCATGATCGACTTTGTAGTTGTGTCATCGGATTTGCGGCCTTATGTTTTGGACACTCGGGTGAAGAGAGGGGCGGAGCTTTCTACCGATCACCACCTGGTGGTGAGTTGGCTGCGATGGTGGGGGAGGATGCCGGAAAGACCTGGCAGGCCCAAGCGCATTGTGAGGGTCTGCTGGGAACGTCTGGCAGAGTCTCCTGTCAGAGAGAGTTTCAATTCACACCTCCGGGAGAACTTTGAACATGTCACGAGGGAGGTGCGGGACATTGAGTCCGAGTGGACCATGTTCCGAACCTCTATTGTCGAGGCGGCTGATTGGAGCTGTGGCCGCAAGGTTGTTGGTGCCTGTCGTGGCGGTAATCCCAGAACCCGTTGGTGGACACCAGCAGTGAGGGATGCCGTCAAGCTGAAGAAGGAGTCCTATCGGGTTCTTTTGGCTCATAGGACTCCGGAGGCAGTGGACGGGTACCGACGGGCCAAGCGGTGTGCAGCTTTAGCGGTCGCGGAGGCAAAAACTCGGACATGGGAAGAGTTCGGGGAAGCCATGGAAAACGACTTCCGGACGGCTTCGAAGCGATTCTGGACCACCATACGGCGCCTCAGGAAGGGGAAGCAGTGCACTATCAACACCGTGTATGGTGCGGATGGTGTTCTGCTGACTTCGACTGCGGATGTTGTGGATCGGTGGAGGGAATACTTCGAAGACCTCCTCAATCCCACCAACACGTCTTTCTTTGAGGAAGCGGTGCCTGGGGAATCTGTAGTGGACTCTCCTATTTCTGGGGCTGAGGTCGCTGAGGTAGTTAAAAAGCTCCTCGGCGGCAAGGCCCCGGGGGTGGATGAGACCCGCCCGGAGTTCCTTAAGGCTCTGGATGCTGTGGGGCTGTCTTGGTTGACAAGACTCTGCAGCATCGCGTGGACATCGGGGGCGGTACCTCTGGATTGGCAGACCGGGGTGGTGGTCCCTCTCTTTAAGAAGGGGGACCGGAGGGTGTGTTCCAACTATCGTGGGATCACACTCCTCAGCCTTCCCGGTAAGGTTTATTCAGGTGTACTGGAGAGGAGGCTTCGCCGGATAGTCGAACCTCGGATTCAGGAGGAACAGTGTGGTTTTCGTCCTGGTCGTGGAACTGTGGACCAGCTCTATACTCTCGGCAGGGTTCTTGAGGGTGCATGGGAGTTTGCCCAACCAGTCTACATGTGCTTTGTGGACTTGGAGAAGGCATTCGACCGTGTCCCTCGGGAAGTCCTGTGGGGAGTGCTCAGAGAGTATGGGGTATCGGACTGTCTGATTGTGGCGGTCCGCTCCCTGTATGATCAGTGTCAGAGCTTGGTCCGCATTGCTGGCAGTAAGTCGGACACTTTTCCAGTGAAGGTTGGACTCCGCCAAGCCTGTCCTTTGTCACCGATTCTGTTCATAACTTTTATGGACAGAATTTCTAGGCGCAGTCAAGGCGTTGAGGGGTTCCGGTTTGGTGGCCACGGGATTAGGTCTCTGCTTTTTGCAGATGATGTAGTCCTGATGGCTTCATCTGGCCGGGATCTTCAGCTCTCACTGGATCGGTTCGCAGCCGAGTGTGAAGCGACCGGAATGAGAATCAGCACCTCCAAGTCCGAGTCCATGGTTCTCGCCCGGAAAAGGGTGGAGTGCCATCTCCGGGTTGGGGAGGAGACCCTGCCCCAAGTGGAGGAGTTCAAGTACCTAGGAGTCTTGTTCACGAGTGGGGGAAGAGTGGATCGTGAGATCGACAGGCGGATCGGTGCGGCGTCTTCAATAATGCGGACGTTGTATCGATCCGTTGTGGTGAAGAAGGAGCTGAGCCGGAAGGCAAAGCTCTCAATTTACCGGTCGATCTACGTTCCCATCCTCACCTATGGTCATGAGCTTTGGGTCATGACCGAAAGGATAAGATCACGGGTACAAGCGGCCGAAATGAGTTTCCTCCGCCGGGTGGCGGGGCTCTCCCTTAGAGATAGGGTGAGAAGCTCTGCCATCCGGGGGGAGCTCAACGTAAAGCCGCTGCTCCTCCACATCGAGAGGAGCCAGATGAGGTGGTTCGGGCATCTGGTCAGGATGCCACCCGAACGCCTCCCTAGGGAGGTGTTTAGGGCACGTCCAACCGGTAGGAGGCCACGGGGAAGACCCAGGACACGTTGGAAAGACTATGTCTCCCGGCTGGCCTGGGAACGCCTCGGGATCCCCCGGGAAGAGCTAGACGAAGTGGCTGGGGATAGGGAAGTCTGGGCTTCCCTGCTTAGGCTGCTGCCCCCGCGACCCGACCTCGGATAAGCGGAAGATGATGGATGGATGGATGGATGGATGTTTATAAGTTATGTTTGAATACATTTTTATTGCTTTTTTCGCATTATCTCAGGATTGTAGGAACCTTACTGTCTCATTGAATAAAATACTACTTTTTGCATTTGCAAGAATTTAAAAAGCATATGTTTCGATCAAAACTCCCGAAGATGCATTATTTCAGGCATTATTAGCCATTTTTCATGTGTGGTTTAGAAGTTATGTTTAAATAACTGTCATATTGAGTGTTACAGTATACAGTCATATTGAGTAGAACCTAATTTTTGTAGTTGCAAACCATAGAAAAACAATCTTTTTTAGTAAAACTCACATTGATTCAATATCACAGGCATTTTTAGAAATTTTGCACATTTGGATTAGGAATTATGTTGGAATACATTTTTATTGCTTTTTTCGCATTATCTCAGGATTCTAAGAACTTTATTGTTATACTGAGTAAAAAACTACTTTGTCCATTTTCAAAATTTAAAAAAGCACATGTTTCAAGTAAAACTCTCAGAGATACATTATTTCAGGCATTATTGGCCATTTTTCATGTGTGGTTTAGAAGTTATGTTTAAATAACTGTAATATTGAGTGTTACAGTATAGAGTCATATTGAATAAAACATCATTTTTGATTTGCAAACCATATAAAAATAACTGTTCCTAGTAAAACTCCCATGGATTCAATTTCACATTCTTTTTTAGACATTTTGCACGTTTGGATTAGGAATGATTTGTAATACATTTTTATTGCTTTTTTCGCATTATCTCAGGATTGTAAGTATGATACTGTCAAATGGAGTAAAACATTACTTGTTGTTTTTGCAAACCTTGCCAAATGTTTCTTTCCAGTAAAACTCTTAAAGATACATATCTTCAGGCGTTATTAGACATTTTGCATGTGTATTTTTGGAATTATGTTTCAAAAACTTTCTTATTGAGTTTGACAGTATACTGTCATCGTGAATAAAACCTAATTTCTGTATTTGTGAACCTTTCCAAAATTCTTGATTCTTGTAAAACTCACATAAATTCAATATTACAGTCTTTTTTTGACAGAAATTATGTTTGGTTTTGGAGTTATGTCTTAAACCTTTCATATTTAGTATGACAAACATACATCTGTTTTGAATTACAAAACAACTTTATGTCTTTGCAAACCTTACAAATGATCATTTTTCTAGTACAACTGACAAAGATGAATATCTCCAGACATTATAAGCCATTTTGCATGTGTTGTTTATAAGTTATGTTTGAATACATTTTTATTGCTTTTTTCGCATTATCTCAGGATTGTAGGAACCTTACTGTCTTATTGAATAAAAAACTACTTTTTGCATTTGCAAGATTTTAAAAAGCATATGTTTCGATCAAAACTCCCGAAGATACATTATTTCAGGCATTATTAGCCATTTTTCATGTGTGGTTTAGAAGTTATGTTTAAATAACTGTCATATTGAGTGTTACAGTATACAGTCATATTGAGTAGAACCTAATTTTTGTAGTTGCAAACCATAGAAAAACAATCTTTTTTAGTAAAACTCACATTGATTCAATATCACAGGCATTTTTAGAAATTTTGCACATTTGGATTAGGAATTATGTTGGAATACATTTTTATTGCTTTTTTCGCATTATCTCAGGATTCTAAGAACTTTATTGTTATACTGAGTAAAAAACTACTTTGTCCATTTTCAAAATTTAAAAAAGAACATGTTTCAAGTAAAACTCTCAGAGATACACTATTTCAAGCATTATTGGCCATTTTTCATGTGTGGTTTAGAAGTTATGTTTAAATAACTGTAATATTGAGTGTTACAGTATAGAGTCATATTGAATAAAACATCATTTTTGATTTGCAAACCATATAAAAATAACTGTTCCTAGTAAAACTCCCATAGATTCAATTTCACATTCTTTTTTAGACATTTTGCACGTTTGGATTAGGAATGATTTGTAATACATTTTTATTGCTTTTTTCGCATTATCTCAGGATTGTAAGTATGATACTGTCAAATTGAGTAAAACATTACTTGTTGTTTTTGCAAACCTTGCCAAATGTTTCTTTCCAGTAAAACTCTTAAAGATACATATCTTCAGGCGTTATTAGACATTTTGCATGTGTATTTTTGGAATTATGTTTCAAAAACTTTCTTATTGAGTTTGACAGTATACTGTCATAGTGAATAAAACCTAATTTCTGTATTTGTGAACCTTTCCAAAATTCTTGATTCTTGTAAAACTCACATAAATTCAATATTACAGTCTTTTTTTGACAGAAATTATGTTTGGTTTTGGAGTTATGTCTATAAACCTTTCATATTTAGTATGACAAATATACATCTGTTTTGAATTACAAAACAACTTTATGTCTTTGCAAACCTTACAAATGATCATTTTTCTAGTACAACTGACAAAGATGAATATCGCCAGACATTATAAGCCATTTTGCATGTGTTGTTTATAAGTTATGTTTGAATACATTTTTATTGCTTTTTTCGCATTATCTCAGGATTGTAGGAACCTTACTGTCTCATTGAATAAAATACTACTTTTTGCATTTGCAAGAATTTAAAAAGCATATGTTTCGATCAAAACTCCCGAAGATGCATTATTTCAGGCATTATTAGCCATTTTTCATGTGTGGTTTAGAAGTTATGTTTAAATAACTGTCATATTGAGTGTTACAGTATACAGTCATATTGAGTAGAACCTAATTTTTGTAGTTGCAAACCATAGAAAAACAATCTTTTTTAGTAAAACTCACATTGATTCAATATCACAGGCATTTTTAGAAATTTTGCACATTTGGATTAGGAATTATGTTGGAATACATTTTTATTGCTTTTTTCGCATTATCTCAGGATTCTAAGAACTTTATTGTTATACTGAGTAAAAAACTACTTTGTCCATTTTCAAAATTTAAAAAAGCACATGTTTCAAGTAAAACTCTCAGAGATACATTATTTCAGGCATTATTGGCCATTTTTCATGTGTGGTTTAGAAGTTATGTTTAAATAACTGTAATGTTGAGTGTTACAGTATAGAGTCATATTGAATAAAACATCATTTTTGATTTGCAAACCATATAAAAATAACTGTTCCTAGTAAAACTCCCATAGATTCAATTTCACATTCTTTTTTAGACATTTTGCACGTTTGGATTAGGAATGATTTGTAATACATTTTTATTGCTTTTTTCGCATTATCTCAGGATTGTAAGTATGATACTGTCAAATGGAGTAAAACATTACTTGTTGTTTTTGCAAACCTTGCCAAATGTTTCTTTCCAGTAAAACTCTTAAAGATACATATCTTCAGGCGTTATTAGACATTTTGCATGTGTATTTTTGGAATTATGTTTCAAAAACTTTCTTATTGAGTTTGACAGTATACTGTCATCGTGAATAAAACCTAATTTCTGTATTTGTGAACCTTTCCAAAATTCTTGATTCTTGTAAAACTCACATAAATTCAATATTACAGTCTTTTTTTGACAGAAATTATGTTTGGTTTTGGAGTTATGTCTTAAACCTTTCATATTTAGTAAGACAAACATACATCTGTTTTGAATTACAAAACAACTTTATGTCTTTGCAAACCTTACAAATGATCATTTTTCTAGTACAACTGACAAAGATGAATATCTCCAGACATTATAAGCCATTTTGCATGTGTTGTTTATAAGTTATGTTTGAATACATTTTTATTGCTTTTTTCGCATTATCTCAGGATTGTAGGAACCTTACTGTCTTATTGAATAAAAAACTACTTTTTGCATTTGCAAGATTTTAAAAAGCATATGTTTCGATCAAAACTCCCGAAGATACATTATTTCAGGCATTATTAGCCATTTTTCATGTGTGGTTTAGAAGTTATGTTTAAATAACTGTCATATTGAGTGTAACAGTATACAGTCATATTGAGTAGAACCTAATTTTTGTAGTTGCAAACCATAGAAAAACAATCTTTTTTAGTAAAACTCACATTGATTCAATATCACAGGCATTTTTAGAAATTTTGCACATTTGGATTAGGAATTATGTTGGAATACATTTTTATTGCTTTTTTCGCATTATCTCAGGATTCTAAGAACTTTATTGTTATACTGAGTAAAAAACTACTTTGTCCATTTTCAAAATTTAAAAAAGAACATGTTTCAAGTAAAACTCTCAGAGATATACTATTTCAAGCATTATTGGCCATTTTTCATGTGTGGTTTAGAAGTTATGTTTAAATAACTGTAATATTGAGTGTTACAGTATAGAGTCATATTGAATAAAACATCATTTTTGATTTGCAAACCATATAAAAATAACTGTTCCTAGTAAAACTCCCATAGATTCAATTTCGCATTATTTTTTAGACATTTTGCACGTTTGGATTAGGAATGATTTGTAATACATTTTTATTGCTTTTTTCGCATTATCTCAAGATTGTAAGTATGATACTGTCAAATTGAGTAAAACATTACTTGTTGTTTTTGCAAACCTTGCCAAATGTTTCTTTCCAGTAAAACTCTTAAAGATACATATCTTCAGGCGTTATTAGACATTTTGCATGTGTATTTTTGGAATTATGTTTCAAAAACTTTCTTATTGAGTTTGACAGTATACTGTCATAGTGAATAAAACATAATTTCTGTATTTGTGAACCTTTCCAAAATTCTTGATTCTTGTAAAACTCACAGAAATTCAATATTACAGTCTTTTTTTGACAGAAATTATGTTTGGTTTTGGAGTTATGTCTATAAACCTTTCATATTTAGTATGACAAATATACATCTGTTTTGAATTACAAAACAACTTTATGTCTTTGCAAACCTTACAAATGATCATTTTTCTAGTACAACTGACAAAGATGAATATCTCCAGACATTATAAGCCATTTTGCATGTGTTGTTTATAAGTTATGTTTGAATACATTTTTATTGCTTTTTTCGCATTATCTCAGGATTGTAGGAACCTTACTGTCTTATTGAATAAAAAACTACTTTTTGCATTTGCAAGATTTTAAAAAGCATATGTTTCGATCAAAACTCCCGAAGATGCATTATTTCAGGCATTATTAGCCATTTTTCATGTGTGGTTTAGAAGTTATGTTTAAATAACTGTCATATTGAGTGTTACAGTATACAGTCATATTGAGTAGAACCTAATTTTTGTAGTTGCAAACCATAGAAAAACAATCTTTTTTAGTAAAACTCACATTGATTCAATATCACAGGCATTTTTAGAAATTTTGCACATTTGGATTAGGAATTATGTTGGAATACATTTTTATTGCTTTTTTCGCATTATCTCAGGATTCTAAGAACTTTATTGTTATACTGAGTAAAAAACTACTTTGTCCATTTTCAAAATTTAAAAAAGAACATGTTTCAAGTAAAACTCTCAGAGATACACTATTTCAAGCATTATTGGCCATTTTTCATGTGTGGTTTAGAAGTTATGTTTAAATAACTGTAATATTGAGTGTTACAGTATAGAGTCATATTGAATAAAACATCATTTTTGATTTGCAAACCATATAAAAATAACTGTTCCTAGTAAAACTCCCATAGATTCAATTTCACATTCTTTTTTAGACATTTTGCACGTTTGGATTAGGAATGATTTGTAATACATTTTTATTGCTTTTTTCGCATTATCTCAGGATTGTAAGTATGATACTGTCAAATTGAGTAAAACATTACTTGTTGTTTTTGCAAACCTTGCCAAATGTTTCTTTCCAGTAAAACTCTTAAAGATACATATCTTCAGGCGTTATTAGACATTTTGCATGTGTATTTTTGGAATTATGTTTCAAAAACTTTCTTATTGAGTTTGACAGTATACTGTCATAGTGAATAAAACCTAATTTCTGTATTTGTGAACCTTTCCAAAATTCTTGATTCTTGTAAAACTCACATAAATTCAATATTACAGTCTTTTTTTGACAGAAATGATGTTTGGTTTTGGAGTTATGTCTATAAACCTTTCATATTTAGTATGACAAATATACATCTGTTTTGAATTACAAAACAACTTTATGTCTTTGCAAACCTTACAAATGATCATTTTTCTAGTACAACTGACAAAGATGAATATCTCCAGACATTATAAGCCATTTTGCATGTGTTGTTTATAAGTTATGTTTGAATACATTTTTATTGCTTTTTTCGCATTATCTCAGGATTGTAGGAACCTTACTGTCTCATTGAATAAAATACTACTTTTTGCATTTGCAAGAATTTAAAAAGCATATGTTTCGATCAAAACTCCCGAAGATGCATTATTTCAGGCATTATTAGCCATTTTTCATGTGTGGTTTAGAAGTTATGTTTAAATAACTGTCATATTGAGTGTTACAGTATACAGTCATATTGAGTAGAACCTAATTTTTGTAGTTGCAAACCATAGAAAAACAATCTTTTTTAGTAAAACTCACATTGATTCAATATTACAGGCATTTTTAGAAATTTTGCACATTTGGATTAGGAATTATGTTGGAATACATTTTTATTGCTTTTTTCGCATTATCTCAGGATTCTAAGAACTTTATTGTTATACTGAGTAAAAAACTACTTTGTCCATTTTCAAAATTTAAAAAAGCACATGTTTCAAGTAAAACTCTCAGAGATACATTATTTCAGGCATTATTGGCCATTTTTCATGTGTGGTTTAGAAGTTATGTTTAAATAACTGTAATATTGAGTGTTACAGTATAGAGTCATATTGAATAAAACATCATTTTTGATTTGCAAACCATATAAAAATAACTGTTCCTAGTAAAACTCCCATAGATTCAATTTCACATTCTTTTTTAGACATTTTGCACGTTTGGATTAGGAATGATTTGTAATACATTTTTATTGCTTTTTTCGCATTATCTCAGGATTGTAAGTATGATACTGTCAAATGGAGTAAAACATTACTTGTTGTTTTTGCAAACCTTGCCAAATGTTTCTTTCCAGTAAAACTCTTAAAGATACATATCTTCAGGCGTTATTAGACATTTTGCATGTGTATTTTTGGAATTATGTTTCAAAAACTTTCTTATTGAGTTTGACAGTATACTGTCATCGTGAATAAAACCTAATTTCTGTATTTGTGAACCTTTCCAAAATTCTTGATTCTTGTAAAACTCACATAAATTCAATATTACAGTCTTTTTTTGACAGAAATTATGTTTGGTTTTGGAGTTATGTCTTAAACCTTTCATATTTAGTATGACAAACATACATCTGTTTTGGATTACAAAACAACTTTATGTCTTTGCAAACCTTACAAATGATCATTTTTCTAGTACAACTGACAAAGATGAATATCTCCAAACATTATAAGCCATTTTGCATGTGTTGTTTATAAGTTATGTTTGAATACATTTTTATTGCTTTTTTCGCATTATCTCAGGATTGTAGGAACCTTACTGTCTTATTGAATAAAAAACTACTTTTTGCATTTGCAAGATTTTAAAAAGCATATGTTTCGATCAAAACTCCCGAAGATACATTATTTCAGGCATTATTAGCCATTTTTCATGTGTGGTTTAGAAGTTATGTTTAAATAACTGTCATATTGAGTGTTACAGTATACAGTCATATTGAGTAGAACCTAATTTTTGTAGTTGCAAACCATAGAAAAACAATCTTTTTTAGTAAAACTCACATTGATTCAATATCACAGGCATTTTTAGAAATTTTGCACATTTGGATTAGGAATTATGTTGGAATACATTTTTATTGCTTTTTTCGCATTATCTCAGGATTCTAAGAACTTTATTGTTATACTGAGTAAAAAATTTCTTTGTCCATTTTCAAAATTTAAAAAAGCACAAGTTTCAAGTAAAACTCTCAGAGATACATTATTTCAGGCATTATTGGCCATTTTTCATGTGTGGTTTAGAAGTTATGTTTAAATAACTGTAATATTGAGTGTTACAGTATAGAGTCATATTGAATAAAACATCATTTTTGATTTGCAAACCATATAAAAATAACTGTTCCTAGTAAAACTCCCATAGATTCAATTTCACATTCTTTTTTAGACATTTTGCACGTTTGGATTAGGAACGATTTGTAATACATTTTTATTGCTTTTTTCGCATTATCTCAGGATTGTAAGTATGATACTGTCAAATTGAGTAAAACATTACTTGTTGTTTTTGCAAACCTTGCCAAATGTTTCTTTCCAGTAAAACTCTTAAAGATACATATCTTCAGGCGTTATTAGACATTTTGCATGTGTATTTTTGGAATTATGTTTCAAAAACTTTCTTATTGAGTTTGACAGTATACTGTCATAGTGAATAAAACCTAATTTCTGTATTTGTGAACCTTTCCAAAATTCTTGATTCTTGTAAAACTCACATAAATTCAATATTACAGTCTTTTTTTGACAGAAATTATGTTTGGTTTTGGAGTTATGTCTTAAACCTTTCATATTTAGTATGACAAATATACATCTGTTTTGAATTACAAAACAACTTTTTGTCTTTGCAAACCTTACAAATGAACATTTTTCTAGTACAACTGACAAAGATGAATATCTCCAGACATTATAAGCCATTTTGCATGTGTTGTTTATAAGTTATGTTTGAATACATTTTTATTGCTTTTTTCGCATTATCTCAGGATTGTAGGAACCTTACTGTCTTATTGAATAAAAAACTACTTTTTGCATTTGCAAGATTTTAAAAAGCATATGTTTCGATCAAAACTCCCGAAGATGCATTATTTCAGGCATTATTAGCCATTTTTCATGTGTGGTTTAGAAGTTATGTTTAAATAACTGTCATATTGAGTGTTACAGTATACAGTCATATTGAGTAGAACCTAATTTTTGTAGTTGCAAACCATAGAAAAACATTCTTTTTTAGTAAAACTCACATTGATTCAATATCACAGGCATTTTTAGAAATTTTGCACATTTGGATTAGGAATTATGTTGGAATACATTTTTATTGCTTTTTTCGCATTATCTCAGGATTCTAAGAACTTTATTGTTATACTGAGTAAAAAACTACTTTGTCCATTTTCAAAATTTAAAAAAGCACATGTTTCAAGTAAAAATCTTAGAGATACATTATTTCAGGCATTATTGGCCATTTTTCATGTGTGGTTTAGAAGTTATGTTTAAATAACTGTAATATTGAGTGTTACAGTATAGAGTCATATTGAATAAAACATCATTTTTGATTTGCAAACCATATAAAAATAACTGTTCCTAGTAAAACTCCCATAGATTCAATTTCACATTCTTTTTTAGACATTTTGCACTTTTGGATTAGGAATGATTTGTAATACATTTTTATTGCTTTTTTCGCATTATCTCAGGATTGTAAGTATGATACTGTCAAATTGAGTAAAACATTACTTGTTGTTTTTGCAAACCTTGCCAAATGTTTCTTTCCAGTAAAACTCTTAAAGATACATATCTTCAGGCGTTATTAGACATTTTGCATGTGTATTTTTGGAATTATGTTTCAAAAACTTTCTTATTGAGTTTGACAGTATACTGTCATAGTGAATAAAACCTAATTTCTGTATTTGTGAACCTTTCCAAAATACTTGATTCTTGTAAAACTCACATAAATACAATATCACAGGCTTTTTTTGACAGAAATTATGTTTGGTTTTGGAGTTATGTCTATAAACCTTTCATATTTAGTATGACAAATATACATTCGTTTTGAATTACAAAACAACTTTATGTCTTTGCAAACCTTACAAATGATCATTTTTCTAGTACAACTGACAAAGATGAATATCTCCAGACATTATAAGCCATTTTGCATGTGTTGTTTATAAGTTATGTTTGAATACATTTTTATTGCTTTTTTCGCATTATCTCAGGATTGTAGGAACCTTACTGTCTTATTGAATAAAAAACTACTTTTTGCATTTGCAAGATTTTAAAAAGCATATGTTTCGATCAAAACTCCCGAAGATGCATTATTTCAGGCATTATTAGCGATTTTTCATGTGTGGTTTAGAAGTTATGTTTAAATAACTGTCATATTGAGTGTTACAGTATACAGTCATATTGAGTAGAACCTAATTTTTGTAGTTGCAAACCATAGAAAAACAATCTTTTTTAGTAAAACTCACATTGATTCAATATCACAGGCATTTTTAGAAATTTTGCACATTTGGATTAGGAATTATGTTGGAATACATTTGTATTGCTTTTTTCGCATTATCTCAGGATTCTAAGAACTTTATTGTTATACTGAGTAAAAAACTACTTTGTCCATTTTCAAAATTTAAAAAAGCACATGTTTCAAGTAAAACTCTCAGAGATACATTATTTCAGGCATTATTGGCCATTTTTCATGTGTGGTTTAGAAGTTATGTTTAAATAACTGTAATATTGAGTGTTACAGTATAGAGTCATATTGAATAAAACATCATTTTTGATTTGCAAACCATATAAAAATAACTGTTCCTAGTAAAACTCCCATAGATTCAATTTCACATTCTTTTTTAGACATTTTGCACGTTTGGATTAGGAATGATTTGTAATACATTTTTATTGCTTTTTTCGCATTATCTCAGGATTGTAAGTATGATACTGTCAAATTGAGTAAAACATTACTTGTTGTTTTTGCAAACCTTGCCAAATGTTTCTTTCCAGTAAAACTCTTAAAGATACATATCTTCAGGCGTTATTAGACATTTTGCATGTGTATTTTTGGAATTATGTTTCAAAAACTTTCTTATTGAGTTTGACAGTATACTGTCATAGTGAATAAAACCTAATTTCTGTATTTGTGAACCTTTCCAAAATTCTTGATTCTTGTAAAACTCACATAAATTCAATATTACAGTCTTTTTTTGACAGAAATGATGTTTGGTTTTGGAGTTATGTCTATAAACCTTTCATATTTAGTATGACAAATATACATCTGTTTTGAATTACAAAACAACTTTTTGTCCTTGCAAACCTTACAAATGAACATTTTTCTAGTACAACTGACAAAGATGAATATCTCCAGACATTATAAGCCATTTTGCATGTGTTGTTTATAAGTTATGTTTGAAAACATTTTTATTGCTTTTTTCGCATTATCTCAGGATTGTAGGAACCTTACTGTCTTATTGAATAAAAAACTACTTTTTGCATTTGCAAGATTTTAAAAAGCATATGTTTCGATCAAAACTCCCGAAGATGCATTATTTCAGGCATTATTAGCCATTTTTCATGTGTGGTTTAGAAGTTATGTTTAAATAACTGTCATATTGAGTGTTACAGTATACAGTCATATTGAGTAGAACCTAATTTTTGTAGTTGCAAACCATAGAAAAACAATCTTTTTTAGTAAAACTCACATTGATTCAATATCACAGGCATTTTTAGAAATTTTGCACATTTGGATTAGGAATTATGTTGGAATACATTTTTATTGCTTTTTTCGCATTATCTCAGGATTCTAAGAACTTTATTGTTATACTGAGTAAAAAACTACTTTGTCCATTTTCAAAATTTAAAAAAGCACATGTTTCAAGTAAAAATCTTAGAGATACATTATTTCAGGCATTATTGGCCATTTTTCATGTGTGGTTTAGAAGTTATGTTTAAATAACTGTAATATTGAGTGTTACAGTATAGAGTCATATTGAATAAAACATCATTTTTGATTTGCAAACCATATAAAAATAACTGTTCCTAGTAAAACTCCCATAGATTCAATTTCACATTCTTTTTTAGACATTTTGCACTTTTGGATTAGGAATGATTTGTAATACATTTTTATTGCTTTTTTCGCATTATCTCAGGATTGTAAGTATGATACTGTCAAATTGAGTAAAACATTACTTGTTGTTTTTGCAAACCTTGCCAAATGTTTCTTTCCAGTAAAACTCTTAAAGATACATATCTTCAGGCGTTATTAGACATTTTGCATGTGTATTTTTGGAATTATGTTTCAAAAACTTTCTTATTGAGTTTGACAGTATACTGTCATAGTGAATAAAACCTAATTTCTGTATTTGTGAACCTTTCCAAAATACTTGATTCTTGTAAAACTCACATAAATACAATATCACAGGCTTTTTTTGACAGAAATTATGTTTGGTTTTGGAGTTATGTCTATAAACCTTTCATATTTAGTATGACAAATATACATCTGTTTTGAATTACAAAACAACTTTATGTCTTTGCAAACCTTACAAATGATCATTTTTCTAGTACAACTGACAAAGATGAATATCTCCAGACATTATAAGCCATTTTGCATGTGTTGTTTATAAGTTATGTTTGAATACATTTTTATTGCTTTTTTCGCATTATCTCAGGATTGTAGGAACCTTACTGTCTTATTGAATAAAAAACTACTTTTTGCATTTGCAAGATTTTAAAAAGCATATGTTTCGATCAAAACTCCCGAAGATGCATTATTTCAGGCATTATTTGCCATTTTTCATGTGTGGTTTAGAAGTTATGTTTAAATAACTGTCATATTGAGTGTTACAGTATACAGTCATATTGAGTAGAACCCAATGTTTGTAGTTGCAACCCATAGAAAAACAATCTTATTTAGTAAAACTCACATTGATTCAATATCACAGGCAGTTTTAGAAATTTTGCACATTTGGATTAGGAATTATGTTGGAATACATTTTTATTGCTTTTTTCGCATTATCTCAGGATTCTAAGAACTTTATTGTTATACTGAGTAAAAAACTACTTTGTCCATTTTCAAAATTTAAAAAAGCACATGTTTCAAGTAAAACTCTCAGAGATACATTATTTCAGGCATTATTGGCCGTTTTTCATGTGTGGTTTAGAAGTTATGTTTAAATAACTGTAATATTGAGTGTTAGAGTATAGAGTCATATTGAATAAAACATCATTTTTGATTTGCAAACCATATAAAAATAACTGTTCCTAGTAAAACTCCCATTGATTCAATTTCACATTCTTTTTTAGACATTTTGCACGTTTGGATTAGGAATGATTTGTAATACATTTTTATTGCTTTTTTCGCATTATCTCAGGATTGTAAGTATGATACTGTCAAATTGAGTAAAACATTACTTGTTGTTTTTGCAAACCTTGCCAAATGTTTCTTTCCAGTAAAACTCTTAAAGATACATATCTTCAGGCGTTATTAGACATTTTGCATGTGTATTTTTGGAATTATGTTTCAAAAACTTTCTTATTGAGTTTGACAGTATACTGTCATAGTGAATAAAACCTAATTTCTGTATTTGTGAACCTTTCCAAAATACTTGATTCTTGTAAAACTCACATAAATACAATATCACAGGCTTTTTTTGACAGAAATTATGTTTGGTTTTGGTGTTATGTCTATAAACCTTTCATATTTAGTATGACAAATATACATCTGTTTTGAATTACAAAACAACTTTATGTCTTTGCAAACCTTACAAATGATCATTTTTCTAGTACAACTGACAAAGATGAATATCTCCAGACATTATAAGCCATTTTGCATGTGTTGTTTATAAGTTATGTTTGAATACATTTTTATTGCTTTTTTCGCATTATCTCAGGATTGTAGGAACCTTACTGTCTTATTGAATAAAAAACTACTTTTTGCATTTGCAAGATTTTAAAAAGCATATGTTTCGATCAAAACTCCCGAAGATGCATTATTTCAGGCATTATTAGCCATTTTTCACGTGTGGTTTAGAAGTTATGTTTAAATAACTGTCATATTGAGTGTTACAGTATACAGTCATATTGAGTAGAACCCAATTTTTGTAGTTGCAAACCATAGAAAAACAATCTTTTTTAGTAAAACTCACATTGATTCAATATCACAGGCATTTTTAGAAATTTTGCACATTTGGATTAGGAATTATGTTGGAATACATTTTTATTGCTTTTTTCGCATTATCTCAGGATTCTAAGAACTTTATTGTTATACTGAGTAAAAAACTACTTTGTCCATTTTCAAAATTTAAAAAAGCACATGTTTCAAGTAAAACTCTCAGAGATACATTATTTCAGGCATTTTTGGCCATTTTTCATGTGTGGTTTAGAAGTTATGTTTAAATAACTGTAATATTGAGTGTTACAGTATAGAGTCATATTGAATAAAACATCATTTTTGATTTGCAAACCATATAAAAATAACTGTTCCTAGTAAAACTCCCATAGATTCAATTTCACATTCTTTTTTAGACATTTTGCACGTTTAGATTAGGAATGATTTGTAATACATTTTTATTGCTTTTTTCGCATTATCTCAGGATTGTAAGTATGATACTGTCAAATTGAGTAAAACATTACTTGTTGTTTTTGCAAACCTTGCCAAATGTTTCTTTCCAGTAAAACTCTTAAAGATACATATCTTCAGGCGTCATTAGACATTTTGCATGTGTATTTTTGGAATTATGTTTAAAAAACTTTCTTATTGAGTTTGACAGTATACTGTCATAGTGAATAAAACCTAATTTCTGTATTTGTGAACCTTTCCAAAATACTTGATTCTTGTAAAACTCACATATATACAATATCACAGGCTATTTTTGACAGAAATTATGTTTGGTTTTGGAGTTATGTCTATAAACCTTTCATATTTAGTATGACAAATATACATCTGTTTTGAATTACAAAACAACTTTATGTCTTTGCAAACCTTACAAATGATCATTTTTCTAGTACAACTGACAAAGATGAATATCTCCAGACATTATAAGCCATTTTGCATGTGTTGTTTATAAGTTATGTTTGAATACATTTTTATTGCTTTTTTCGCATTATCTCAGGATTGTAGGAAGCTTACTGTCTTATTGAATAAAAAACTACTTTTTGCATTTGCAAGATTTTAAAAAGCATATGTTTCGATCAAAACTCCCGAAGATGCATTATTTCAGGCATTATTTGCCATTTTTCATGTGTGGTTTAGAAGTTATGTTTAAATAACTGTCATATTGAGTAGAACCCAATTTTTGTAGTTGCAAACCATAGAAAAACAATCTTATTTAGTAAAACTCACATTGATTCAATATCACAGGCATTTTTAGAAATTTTGCACATTTGGATTAGGAATTATGTTGGAATACATTTTTATTGCTTTTTTCGCATTATCTCAGGATTCTAAGAACTTTATTGTTATACTGAGTAAAAAACTACTTTGTCCATTTTCAAAATTTAAAAAAGCACATGTTTCAAGTAAAACTCTCAGAGATACATTATTTCAGGCATTATTGGCCGTTTTTCATGTGTGGTTTAGAAGTTATGTTTAAATAACTGTAATATTGAGTGTTACAGTATAGAGTCATATTGAATAAAACATCATTTTTGATTTGCAAACCATATAAAAATAACTGTTCCTAGTAAAACTCCCATAGATTCAATTTCACATTCTTTTTTAGACATTTTGCACGTTTGGATTAGGAATGATTTGTAATACATTTTTATTGCTTTTTTCGCATTATCTCAGGATTGTAAGTATGATACTGTCAAATTGAGTAAAACATTACTTGTTGTTTTTGCAAACCTTGCCAAATGTTTCTTTCCAGTAAAACTCTTAAAGATACATATCTTCAGGCGTTATTAGACATTTTGCATGTGTATTTTTGGAATTATGTTTCAAAAACTTTCTTATTGAGTTTGACAGTATACTGTCATAGTGAATAAAACCTAATTTCTGTATTTGTGAACCTTTCCAAAATTCTTGATTCTTGTAAAACTCACATAAATTCAATATTACAGGCTTTTTTTGACAGAAATGATGTTTGGTTTTGGAGTTATGTCTATAAACCTTTCATATTTAGTATGACAAATATACATCTGTTTTGAATTACAAAACAACTTTTTGTCCTTGCAAACCTTACAAATGAACATTTTTCTAGTACAACTGACAAAGATGAATATCTCCAGACATTATAAGCCATTTTGCATGTGTTGTTTATAAGTTATGTTTGAAAACATTTTTATTGCTTTTTTCGCATTATCTCAGGATTGTAGGAACCTTACTGTCTTATTGAATAAAAAACTACTTTTTGCATTTGCAAGATTTTAAAAAGCATATGTTTCGATCAAAACTCCCGAAGATGCATTATTTCAGGCATTATTAGCCATTTTTCATGTGTGGTTTAGAAGTTATGTTTAAATAACTGTCATATTGAGTGTTACAGTATACAGTCATATTGAGTAGAACCTAATTTTTGTAGTTGCAAACCATAGAAAAACAATCTTTTTTAGTAAAACTCACATTGATTCAATATCACAGGCATTTTTAGAAATTTTGCACATTTGGATTAGGAATTATGTTGGAATACATTTTTATTGCTTTTTTCGCATTATCTCAGGATTCTAAGAACTTTATTGTTATACTGAGTAAAAAACTACTTTGTCCATTTTCAAAATTTAAAAAAGCACATGTTTCAAGTAAAAATCTTAGAGATACATTATTTCAGGCATTATTGGCCATTTTTCATGTGTGGTTTAGAAGTTATGTTTAAATAACTGTAATATTGAGTGTTACAGTATAGAGTCATATTGAATAAAACATCATTTTTGATTTGCAAACCATATAAAAATAACTGTTCCTAGTAAAACTCCCATAGATTCAATTTCACATTCTTTTTTAGACATTTTGCACTTTTGGATTAGGAATGATTTGTAATACATTTTTATTGCTTTTTTCGCATTATCTCAGGATTGTAAGTATGATACTGTCAAATTGAGTAAAACATTACTTGTTGTTTTTGCAAACCTTGCCAAATGTTTCTTTCCAGTAAAACTCTTAAAGATACATATCTTCAGGCGTTATTAGACATTTTGCATGTGTATTTTTGGAATTATGTTTCAAAAACTTTCTTATTGAGTTTGACAGTATACTGTCATAGTGAATAAAACCTAATTTCTGTATTTGTGAACCTTTCCAAAATACTTGATTCTTGTAAAACTCACATAAATACAATATCACAGGCTTTTTTTGACAGAAATTATGTTTGGTTTTGGTGTTATGTCTATAAACCTTTCATATTTAGTATGACAAATATACATCTGTTTTGAATTACAAAACAACTTTATGTCTTTGCAAACCTTACAAATGATCATTTTTCTAGTACAACTGACAAAGATGAATATCTCCAGACATTATAAGCCATTTTGCATGTGTTGTTTATAAGTTATGTTTGAATACATTTTTATTGCTTTTTTCGCATTATCTCAGGATTGTAGGAACCTTACTGTCTTATTGAATAAAAAACTACTTTTTGCATTTGCAAGATTTTAAAAAGCATATGTTTCGATCAAAACTCCCGAAGATGCATTATTTCAGGCATTATTAGCCATTTTTCACGTGTGGTTTAGAAGTTATGTTTAAATAACTGTCATATTGAGTGTTACAGTATACAGTCATATTGAGTAGAACCCAATTTTTGTAGTTGCAAACCATAGAAAAACAATCTTTTTTAGTAAAACTCACATTGATTCAATATCACAGGCATTTTTAGAAATTTTGCACATTTGGATTAGGAATTATGTTGGAATACATTTTTATTGCTTTTTTCGCATTATCTCAGGATTCTAAGAACTTTATTGTTATACTGAGTAAAAAACTACTTTGTCCATTTTCAAAATTTAAAAAAGCACATGTTTCAAGTAAAACTCTCAGAGATACATTATTTCAGGCATTTTTGGCCATTTTTCATGTGTGGTTTAGAAGTTATGTTTAAATAACTGTAATATTGAGTGTTACAGTATAGAGTCATATTGAATAAAACATCATTTTTGATTTGCAAACCATATAAAAATAACTGTTCCTAGTAAAACTCCCATAGATTCAATTTCACATTCTTTTTTAGACATTTTGCACGTTTAGATTAGGAATGATTTGTAATACATTTTTATTGCTTTTTTCGCATTATCTCAGGATTGTAAGTATGATACTGTCAAATTGAGTAAAACATTACTTGTTGTTTTTGCAAACCTTGCCAAATGTTTCTTTCCAGTAAAACTCTTAAAGATACATATCTTCAGGCGTCATTAGACATTTTGCATGTGTATTTTTGGAATTATGTTTAAAAAACTTTCTTATTGAGTTTGACAGTATACTGTCATAGTGAATAAAACCTAATTTCTGTATTTGTGAACCTTTCCAAAATACTTGATTCTTGTAAAACTCACATATATACAATATCACAGGCTATTTTTGACAGAAATTATGTTTGGTTTTGGAGTTATGTCTATAAACCTTTCATATTTAGTATGACAAATATACATCTGTTTTGAATTACAAAACAACTTTATGTCTTTGCAAACCTTACAAATGATCATTTTTCTAGTACAACTGACAAAGATGAATATCTCCAGACATTATAAGCCATTTTGCATGTGTTGTTTATAAGTTATGTTTGAATACATTTTTATTGCTTTTTTCGCATTATCTCAGGATTGTAGGAAGCTTACTGTCTTATTGAATAAAAAACTACTTTTTGCATTTGCAAGATTTTAAAAAGCATATGTTTCGATCAAAACTCCCGAAGATGCATTATTTCAGGCATTATTTGCCATTTTTCATGTGTGGTTTAGAAGTTATGTTTAAATAACTGTCATATTGAGTAGAACCCAATTTTTGTAGTTGCAAACCATAGAAAAACAATCTTATTTAGTAAAACTCACATTGATTCAATATCACAGGCATTTTTAGAAATTTTGCACATTTGGATTAGGAATTATGTTGGAATACATTTTTATTGCTTTTTTCGCATTATCTCAGGATTCTAAGAACTTTATTGTTATACTGAGTAAAAAACTACTTTGTCCATTTTCAAAATTTAAAAAAGCACATGTTTCAAGTAAAACTCTCAGAGATACATTATTTCAGGCATTATTGGCCGTTTTTCATGTGTGGTTTAGAAGTTATGTTTAAATAACTGTAATATTGAGTGTTACAGTATAGAGTCATATTGAATAAAACATCATTTTTGATTTGCAAACCATATAAAAATAACTGTTCCTAGTAAAACTCCCATAGATTCAATTTCACATTCTTTTTTAGACATTTTGCACGTTTGGATTAGGAATGATTTGTAATACATTTTTATTGCTTTTTTCGCATTATCTCAGGATTGTAAGTATGATACTGTCAAATTGAGTAAAACATTACTTGTTGTTTTTGCAAACCTTGCCAAATGTTTCTTTCCAGTAAAACTCTTAAAGATACATATCTTCAGGCGTTATTAGACATTTTGCATGTGTATTTTTGGAATTATGTTTCAAAAACTTTCTTATTGAGTTTGACAGTATACTGTCATAGTGAATAAAACCTAATTTCTGTATTTGTGAACCTTTCCAAAATTCTTGATTCTTGTAAAACTCACATAAATTCAATATTACAGGCTTTTTTTGACAGAAATGATGTTTGGTTTTGGAGTTATGTCTATAAACCTTTCATATTTAGTATGACAAATATACATCTGTTTTGAATTACAAAACAACTTTTTGTCCTTGCAAACCTTACAAATGAACATTTTTCTAGTACAACTGACAAAGATGAATATCTCCAGACATTATAAGCCATTTTGCATGTGTTGTTTATAAGTTATGTTTGAAAACATTTTTATTGCTTTTTTCGCATTATCTCAGGATTGTAGGAACCTTACTGTCTTATTGAATAAAAAACTACTTTTTGCATTTGCAAGATTTTAAAAAGCATATGTTTCGATCAAAACTCCCGAAGATGCATTATTTCAGGCATTATTAGCCATTTTTCATGTGTGGTTTAGAAGTTATGTTTAAATAACTGTCATATTGAGTGTTACAGTATACAGTCATATTGAGTAGAACCTAATTTTTGTAGTTGCAAACCATAGAAAAACAATCTTTTTTAGTAAAACTCACATTGATTCAATATCACAGGCATTTTTAGAAATTTTGCACATTTGGATTAGGAATTATGTTGGAATACATTTGTATTGCTTTTTTCGCATTATCTCAGGATTCTAAGAACTTTATTGTTATACTGAGTAAAAAACTACTTTGTCCATTTTCAAAATTTAAAAAAGCACATGTTTCAAGTAAAAATCTTAGAGATACATTATTTCAGGCATTATTGGCCATTTTTCATGTGTGGTTTAGAAGTTATGTTTAAATAACTGTAATATTGAGTGTTACAGTATAGAGTCATATTGAATAAAACATCATTTTTGATTTGCAAACCATATAAAAATAACTGTTCCTAGTAAAACTCCCATAGATTCAATTTCACATTCTTTTTTAGACATTTTGCACGTTTGGATTAGGAATGATTTGTAATACATTTTTATTGCTTTTTCGCATTATCTCAGGATTGTAAGTATGATACTGTCAAATTGAGTAAAACATTACTTGTTGTTTTTGCAAACCTTGCCAAATGTTTCTTTCCAGTAAAACTCTTAAAGATACATATCTTCAGGCGTTATTAGACATTTTGCATGTGTATTTTTGGAATTATGTTTCAAAAACTTTCTTATTGAGTTTGACAGTATACTGTCATAGTGAATAAAACTTAATTTCTGTATTTGTGAACCTTTCCAAAATTCTTGATTCTTGTAAAACTCACATAAATTCAATATTACAGTCTTTTTTTGACAGAAATTATGTTTGGTTTTGGAGTTATGTCTATAAACCTTTCATATTTAGTATGACAAATATACATCCGTTTTGAATTACAAAACAACTTTATGTCTTTGCAAACCTTACAAATGATCATTTTTCTAGTACAACTGACAAAGATGAATATCTCCAGACATTATAAGCCATTTTGCATTTGTTGTTTATAAGTTATGTTTGAATACATTTTTATTGCTTTTTTCGCATTATCTCAGGATTGTAGGAACCTTACTGTCTTATTGAATAAAAAACTACTTTTTGCATTTGCAAGTTTTTAAAAAGCATATGTTTCGATCAAAACTCCCGAAGATGCATTATTTCAGGCATTATTAGCGATTTTTCATGTGTGGTTTAGAAGTTATGTTTAAATAACTGTCATATTGAGTGTTACAGTATACAGTCATATTGAGTAGAACCTAATTTTTGTAGTTGCAAACCATAGAAAAACAATCTTTTTTAGTAAAACTCACATTGATTCAATATCACAGGCATTTTTAGAAATTTTGCACATTTGGATTAGGAATTATGTTGGAATACATTTTTATTGCTTTTTTCGCATTATCTCAGGATTCTAAGAACTTTATTGTTATACTGAGTAAAAAACTACTTTGTCCATTTTCAAAATTTAAAAAAGCACATGTTCAAGTAAAACTCTCAGAGATACATTATTTCAGGCATTATTGGCCATTTTTCATGTGTGGTTTAGAAGTTATGTTTAAACAACTGTAATATTGAGTGTTACAGTATAGAGTCATATTGAATAAAACATCATTTTTGATTTGCAAACCATATAAAAATAACTGTTCCTAGTAAAACTCCCATAGATTCAATTTCACATTCTTTTTTAGACATTTTGCACGTTTGGATTAGGAATGATTTGTAATACATTTTTATTGCTTTTTTTGCATTATCTCAGGATTGTAAGTATGATACTGTCAAATTGAGTAAAACATTACTTGTTGTTTTTGCAAACCTTGCCAAATGTTTCTTTCCAGTAAAACTCTTAAAGATACATATCTTCAGGCGTTATTAGACATTTTGCATGTGTATTTTTGGAATTATGTTTCAAAAACTTTCTTATTGAGTTTGACAGTATACTGTCATAGTGAATAAAACCTAATTTCTGTATTTGTGAACCTTTCCAAAATACTTGATTCTTGTAAAACTCACATAAATTCAATATCACAGGCTTTTTTTGACAGAAATTATGTTCGGTTTTGGAGTTATGTCTATAAACCTTTCATATTTAGTATGACAAATATACATCTGTTTTGAATTACAAAACAACTTTATGTCTTTGCAAACCTTACAAATGATCATTTTTCTAGTACAACTGACAAAGATGAATATCTCCAGACATTATAAGCCATTTTGCATGTGTTGTTTATAAGTTATGTTTGAATACATTTTTATTGCTTTTTTCGCATTATCTCAGGATTGTAGGAAGCTTACTGTCTTATTGAATAAAAAACTACTTTTTGCATTTGCAAGATTTTAAAAAGCATATGTTTCGATCAAAACTCCCGAAGATGCATTATTTCAGGCATTATTAGCCATTTTTCATGTGTGGTTTAGAAGTTGTGTTTAAATAACTGTCATATTGAGTGTTACAGTATACAGTCATATTGAGTAGAACCTAATTTTTGTAGTTGCAAACCATAGAAAAACAATCTTTTTTAGTAAAACTCACATTGATTCAATATCACAGGCATTTTTAGAAATTTTGCACATTTGGATTAGGAATTATGTTGGAATACATTTTTATTGCTTTTTTCGCATTATCTCAGGATTCTAAGAATTTTATTGTTATACTGAGTAAAAAACTACTTTGTCCATTTTCAAAATTTAAAAAAGCACATGTTTCAAGTAAAAATCTTAGAGATACATTATTTCAGGCATTATTGGCCATTTTTCATGTGTGGTTTAGAAGTTATGTTTAAATAACTGTAATATTGTGTGTTACAGTATAGAGTCATATTGAATAAAACATCATTTTTGATTTGCAAACCATATAAAAATAACTGTTCCTAGTAAAACTCCCATAGATTCAATTTCACATTCTTTTTTAGACATTTTGCACGTTTGGATTAGGAATGATTTGTAATACATTTTTATTGCTTTTTTCGCATTATCTCAGGATTGTAAGTATGATACTGTCAAATTGAGTAAAACATTACTTGTTGTTTTTGCAAACCTTGCCAAATGTTTCTTTCCAGTAAAACTCTTAAAGATACATATCTTCAGGCGTTATTAGACATTTTGCATGTGTATTTTTGGAATTATGTTTCAAAAACTTTCTTATTGAGTTTGACAGTATACTGTCATAGTGAATAAAACCTAATTTCTGTATTTGTGAACCTTTCCAAAATTCTTGATTCTTGTAAAACTCACATAAATTCAATATTACAGTCTTTTTTTGACAGAAATTATGTTTGGTTTTGGAGTTATGTCTATAAACCTTTCATATTTAGTATGACAAATATACATCCGTTTTGAATTACAAAACAACTTTATGTCTTTGCAAACCTTACAAATGATCATTTTTCTAGTACAACTGACAAAGATGAATATCTCCAGACATTATAAGCCATTTTGCATGTGTTGTTTATAAGTTATGTTGGAATACATTTTTATTGCTTTTTTCGCATTATCTCAGGATTGTAGGAACCTTACTGTCTTATTGAATAAAAAACTACTTTTTGCATTTGCAAGTTTTTAAAAAGCATATGTTTCGATCAAAACTCCCGAAGATGCATTATTTCAGGCATTATTAGCGATTTTTCATGTGTGGTTTAGAAGTTATGTTTAAATAACTGTCATATTGAGTGTTACAGTATACAGTCATATTGAGTAGAACCTAATTTTTGTAGTTGCAAACCATAGAAAAACAATCTTTTTTAGTAAAACTCACATTGATTCAATATCACAGGCATTTTTAGAAATTTTGCACATTTGGATTAGGAATTATGTTGGAATACATTTTTATTGCTTTTTTCGCATTATCTCAGGATTCTAAGAACTTTATTGTTATACTGAGTAAAAAACTACTTTGTCCATTTTCAAAATTTAAAAAAGCACATGTTTCAAGTAAAACTCTCAGAGATACATTATTTCAGGCATTATTGGCCATTTTTCATGTGTGGTTTAGAAGTTATGTTTAAATAACTGTAATATTGAGTGTTACAGTATAGAGTCATATTGAATAAAACATCATTTTTGATTTGCAAACCATATAAAAATAACTGTTCCTAGTAAAACTCCCATAGATTGAATTTCACATTCTTTTTTAGACATTTTGCACGTTTGGATTAGGAATGATTTGTAATACATTTTTATTGCTTTTTTCGCATTATCTCAGGATTGTAAGTATGATACTGTCAAATTGAGTAAAACATTACTTGTTGTTTTTGCAAACCTTGCCAAATGTTTCTTTCCAGTAAAACTCTTAAAGATACATATCTTCAGGCGTTATTAGACATTTTGCATGTGTATTTTTGGAATTGTGTTTCAAAAACTTTCTTATTGAGTTTGACAGTATACTGTCATAGTGAATAAAACCTAATTTCTGTATTTGTGAACCTTTCCAAAATTCTTGATTCTTGTAAAACTCACATAAATTCAATATTACAGTCTTTTTTTGACAGAAATTATGTTTGGTTTTGGAGTTATGTCTATAAACCTTTCATATTTAGTATGACAAATATACATCTGTTTTGAATTACAAAACAACTTTATGTCTTTGCAAACCTTACAAATGATCATTTTTCTAGTACAACTGACAAAGATGAATATCTCCAGACATTATAAGCCATTTTGCATGTGTATTTTTGGAATTATGTTTCAAAAACTTTCTTATTGAGTTTGACAGTATACTGTCATAGTGAATAAAACCTAATTTCTGTATTTGTGAACCTTTCCAAAATACTTGATTCTTGTAAAACTCACATAAATTCAATATCACAGGCCTTTTTTGACAGAAATTATGTTCGGTTTTGGAGTTATGTCTATAAACCTTTCATATTTAGTATGACAAATATACATCTGTTTTGAATTACAAAACAACTTTATGTCTTTGCAAACCTTACAAATGATCATTTTTCTAGTACAACTGACAAAGATGAATATCTCCAGACATTATAAGCCATTTTGCATGTGTTGTTTATAAGTTATGTTTGAATACATTTTTATTGCTTTTTTCGCATTATCTCAGGATTGTAGGAAGCTTACTGTCTTATTGAATAAAAAACTACTTTTTGCATTTGCAAGATTTTAAAAAGCATATGTTTCGATCAAAACTCCCGAAGATGCATTATTTCAGGCATTATTAGCCATTTTTCATGTGTGGTTTAGAAGTTGTGTTTAAATAACTGTCATATTGAGTGTTACAGTATACAGTCATATTGAGTAGAACCTAATTTTTGTAGTTGCAAACCATAGAAAAACAATCTTTTTTAGTAAAACTCACATTGATTCAATATCACAGGCATTTTTAGAAATTTTGCACATTTGGATTAGGAATTATGTTGGAATACATTTTTATTGCTTTTTTCGCATTATCTCAGGATTCTAAGAATTTTATTGTTATACTGAGTAAAAAACTACTTTGTCCATTTTCAAAATTTAAAAAAGCACATGTTTCAAGTAAAAATCTTAGAGATACATTATTTCAGGCATTATTGGCCATTTTTCATGTGTGGTTTAGAAGTTATGTTTAAATAACTGTAATATTGTGTGTTACAGTATAGAGTCATATTGAATAAAACATCATTTTTGATTTGCAAACCATATAAAAATAACTGTTCCTAGTAAAACTCCCATAGATTCAATTTCACATTCTTTTTTAGACATTTTGCACGTTTGGATTAGGAATGATTTGTAATACATTTTTATTGCTTTTTTCGCATTATCTCAGGATTGTAAGTATGATACTGTCAAATTGAGTAAAACATTACTTGTTGTTTTTGCAAACCTTGCCAAATGTTTCTTTCCAGTAAAACTCTTAAAGATACATATCTTCAGGCGTTATTAGACATTTTGCATGTGTATTTTTGGAATTATGTTTCAAAAACTTTCTTATTGAGTTTGACAGTATACTGTCATAGTGAATAAAACCTAATTTCTGTATTTGTGAACCTTTCCAAAATTCTTGATTCTTGTAAAACTCACATAAATTCAATATTACAGTCTTTTTTTGACAGAAATTATGTTTGGTTTTGGAGTTATGTCTATAAACCTTTCATATTTAGTATGACAAATATACATCCGTTTTGAATTACAAAACAACTTTATGTCTTTGCAAACCTTACAAATGATCATTTTTCTAGTACAACTGACAAAGATGAATATCTCCAGACATTATAAGCCATTTTGCATGTGTTGTTTATAAGTTATGTTGGAATACATTTTTATTGCTTTTTTCGCATTATCTCAGGATTGTAGGAACCTTACTGTCTTATTGAATAAAAAACTACTTTTTGCATTTGCAAGTTTTTAAAAAGCATATGTTTCGATCAAAACTCCCGAAGATGCATTATTTCAGGCATTATTAGCGATTTTTCATGTGTGGTTTAGAAGTTATGTTTAAATAACTGTCATATTGAGTGTTACAGTATACAGTCATATTGAGTAGAACCTAATTTTTGTAGTTGCAAACCATAGAAAAACAATCTTTTTTAGTAAAACTCACATTGATTCAATATCACAGGCATTTTTAGAAATTTTGCACATTTGGATTAGGAATTATGTTGGAATACATTTTTATTGCTTTTTTCGCATTATCTCAGGATTCTAAGAACTTTATTGTTATACTGAGTAAAAAACTACTTTGTCCATTTTCAAAATTTAAAAAAGCACATGTTTCAAGTAAAACTCTCAGAGATACATTATTTCAGGCATTATTGGCCATTTTTCATGTGTGGTTTAGAAGTTATGTTTAAATAACTGTAATATTGAGTGTTACAGTATAGAGTCATATTGAATAAAACATCATTTTTGATTTGCAAACCATATAAAAATAACTGTTCCTAGTAAAACTCCCATAGATTCAATTTCACATTCTTTTTTAGACATTTTGCACGTTTGGATTAGGAATGATTTGTAATACATTTTTATTGCTTTTTTCGCATTATCTCAGGATTGTAAGTATGATACTGTCAAATTGAGTAAAACATTACTTGTTGTTTTTGCAAACCTTGCCAAATGTTTCTTTCCAGTAAAACTCTTAAAGATACATATCTCCAGACATTATAAGCCATTTTGCATGTGTATTTTTGGAATTATGTTTCAAAAACTTTCTTATTGAGTTTGACAGTATACTGTCATAGTGAATAAAACCTAATTTCTGTATTTGTGAACCTTTCCAAAATACTTGATTCTTGTAAAACTCACATAAATTCAATATCACAGGCTTTTTTTGACAGAAATTATGTTCGGTTTTGGAGTTAGGTCTATAAACCTTTCATATTTAGTATGACAAATATACATCTGTTTTGAATTACAAAACAACTTTATGTCTTTGCAAACCTTACAAATGATCATTTTTCTAGTACAACTGACAAAGATGAATATCTCCAGACATTATAAGCCATTTTGCATGTGTTGTTTATAAGTTATGTTTGAATACATTTTTATTGCTTTTTTCGCATTATCTCAGGATTGTAGGAAGCTTACTGTCTTATTGAATAAAAAACTACTTTTTGCATTTGCAAGATTTTAAAAAGCATATGTTTAGATCAAAACTCCCGAAGATGCATTATTTCAGGCATTATTAGCCATTTTTCATGTGTGGTTTAGAAGTTGTGTTTAAATAACTGTCATATTGAGTGTTACAGTATACAGTCATATTGAGTAGAACCTAATTTTTGTAGTTGCAAACCATAGAAAAACAATCTTTTTTAGTAAAACTCACATTGATTCAATATCACAGGCATTTTTAGAAATTTTGCACATTTGGATTAGGAATTATGTTGGAATACATTTTTATTGCTTTTTTCGCATTATCTCAGGATTCTAAGAATTTTATTGTTATACTGAGTAAAAAACTACTTTGTCCATTTTCAAAATTTAAAAAAGCACATGTTTCAAGTAAAAATCTTAGAGATACATTATTTCAGGCATTATTGGCCATTTTTCATGTGTGGTTTAGAAGTTATGTTTAAATAACTGTAATATTGTGTGTTACAGTATAGAGTCATATTGAATAAAACATCATTTTTGATTTGCAAACCATATAAAAATAACTGTTCCTAGTAAAACTCCCATAGATTCAATTTCACATTCTTTTTTAGACATTTTGCACGTTTGGATTAGGAATGATTTGTAATACATTTTTATTGCTTTTTTCGCATTATCTCAGGATTGTAAGTATGATACTGTCAAATTGAGTAAAACATTACTTGTTGTTTTTGCAAACCTTGCCAAATGTTTCTTTCCAGTAAAACTCTTAAAGATACATATCTTCAGGCGTTATTAGACATTTTGCATGTGTATTTTTGGAATTATGTTTCAAAAACTTTCTTATTGAGTTTGACAGTATACTGTCATAGTGAATAAAACCTAATTTCTGTATTTGTGAACCTTTCCAAAATTCTTGAAAAACTCACATAAATTCAATATTACAGTCTTTTTTTGACAGAAATTATGTTTGGTTTTGGAGTTATGTCTATAAACCTTTCATATTTAGTATGACAAATATACATCCGTTTTGAATTACAAAACAACTTTATGTCTTTGCAAACCTTACAAATGATCATTTTTCTAGTACAACTGACAAAGATGAATATCTCCAGACATTATAAGCCATTTTGCATGTGTTGTTTATAAGTTATGTTGGGATACATTTTTATTGCTTTTTTCGCATTATCTCAGGATTGTAGGAACCTTACTGTCTTATTGAATAAAAAACTACTTTTTGCATTTGCAAGTTTTTAAAAAGCATATGTTTCGATCAAAACTCCCGAAGATGCATTATTTCAGGCATTATTAGCGATTTTTCATGTGTGGTTTAGAAGTTATGTTTAAATAACTGTCATATTGAGTGTTACAGTATACAGTCATATTGAGTAGAACCTAATTTTTGTAGTTGCAAACCATAGAAAAACAATCTTTTTTAGTAAAACTCACATTGATTCAATATCACAGGCATTTTTAGAAATTTTGCACATTTGGATTAGGAATTATGTTGGAATACATTTTTATTGCTTTTTTCGCATTATCTCAGGATTCTAAGAACTTTATTGTTATACTGAGTAAAAAACTACTTTGTCCATTTTCAAAATTTAAAAAAGCACATGTTTCAAGTAAAACTCTCAGAGATACATTATTTCAGGCATTATTGGCCATTTTTCATGTGTGGTTTAGAAGTTATGTTTAAATAACTGTAATATTGAGTGTTACAGTATAGAGTCATATTGAATAAAACATCATTTTTGATTTGCAAACCATATAAAAATAACTGTTCCTAGTAAAACTCCCATAGATTCAATTTCACATTCTTTTTTAGACATTTTGCACGTTTGGATTAGGAATGATTTGTAATACATTTTTATTGCTTTTTTCGCATTATCTCAGGATTGTAAGTATGATACTGTCAAATTGAGTAAAACATTACTTGTTGTTTTTGCAAACCTTGCCAAATGTTTCTTTCCAGTAAAACTCTTAAAGATACATATCTTCAGGCGTTATTAGACATTTTGCATGTGTATTTTTGGAATTGTGTTTCAAAAACTTTCTTATTGAGTTTGACAGTATACTGTCATAGTGAATAAAACCTAATTTCTGTATTTGTGAACCTTTCCAAAATTCTTGATTCTTGTAAAACTCACATAAATTCAATATTACAGTCTTTTTTTGACAGAAATTATGTTTGGTTTTGGAGTTATGTCTATAAACCTTTCATATTTAGTATGACAAATATACATCTGTTTTGAATTACAAAACAACTTTATGTCTTTGCAAACCTTACAAATGATCATTTTTCTAGTACAACTGACAAAGATGAATATCTCCAGACATTATAAGCCATTTTGCATGTGTTGTTTATAAGTTATGTTTGAATACATTTTTATTGCTTTTTTCGCATTATCTCAGGATTGTAGGAACCTTACTGTCTTATTGAATAAAAAACTACTTTTTGCATTTGCAAGATTTTAAAAAGCATATGTTTCGATCAAAACTCCCGAAGATGCATTATTTCAGGCATTATTAGCCATTTTTCATGTGTGGTTTAGAAGTTGTGTTTAAATAACTGTCATATTGAGTGTTACAGTATACAGTCATATTGAGTAGAACCTAATTTTTGTAGTTGCAAACCATAGAAAAACAATCTTTTTTAGTAAAACTCACATTGATTCAATATCACAGGCATTTTTAGAAATTTTGCACATTTGGATTAGGAATTATGTTGGAATACATTTTTATTGCTTTTTTCGCATTATCTCAGGATTCTAAGAACTTTATTGTTATACTGAGTAAAAAACTACTTTGTCCATTTTCAAAATTTAAAAAAGCACATGTTTCAAGTAAAAATCTTAGAGATACATTATTTCAGGCATTATTGGCCATTTTTCATGTGTGGTTTAGAAGTTATGTTTAAATAACTGTAATATTGAGTGTTACAGTATAGAGTCATATTGAATAAAACATCATTTTTGATTTGCAAACCATATAAAAATAACTGTTCCTAGTAAAACTCCCATAGATTCAATTTCACATTCTTTTTTAGACATTTTGCACGTTTGGATTAGGAATGATTTGTAATACATTTTTATTGCTTTTTTCGCATTATCTCAGGATTGTAAGTATGATACTGTCAAATTGAGTAAAACATTACTTGTTGTTTTTGCAAACCTTGCCAAATGTTTCTTTCCAGTAAAACTCTTAAAGATACATATCTTCAGGCGTTATTAGACATTTTGCATGTGTATTTTTGGAATTATGTTTCAAAAACGTTCTTATTGAGTTTGACAGTATACTGTCATAGTGAATAAAACCTAATTTCTGTATTTGTGAACCTTTCCAAAATTCTTGATTCTTGTAAAACTCACATAAATTCAATATTACAGTCTTTTTTTGACAGAAATTATGTTTGGTTTTGGAGTTATGTCTATAAACCTTTCATATTTAGTATGACAAATATACATCCGTTTTGAATTACAAAACAACTTTATGTCTTTGCAAACCTTACAAATGATCATTTTTCTAGTACAACTGACAAAGATGAATATCTCCAGACATTATAAGCCATTTTGCATGTGTTGTTTATAAGTTATGTTTGAATACATTTTTATTGCTTTTTTCGCATTATCTCAGGATTGTAGGAACCTTACTGTCTTATTGAATAAAAAACTACTTTTTGCATTTGCAAGTTTTTAAAAAGCATATGTTTCGATCAAAACTCCCGAAGATGCATTATTTCAGGCATTATTAGCCATTTTTCATGTGTGGTTTAGAAGTTATGTTTAAATAACTGTCATATTGAGTGTTACAGTATACAGTCATATTGAGTAGAACCTAATTTTTGTAGTTGCAAACCATAGAAAAACAATCTTTTTTAGTAAAACTCACATTGATTCAATATCACAGGCATTTTTAGAAATTTTGCACATTTGGATTAGGAATTATGTTGGAATACATTTTTATTGCTTTTTTCGCATTATCTCAGGATTCTAAGAACTTTATTGTTATACTGAGTAAAAAACTACTTTGTCCATTTTCAAAATTTAAAAAAGCACATGTTTCAAGTAAAACTCTCAGAGATACATTATTTCAGGCATTATTGGCCATTTTTCATGTGTGGTTTAGAAGTTATGTTTAAATAACTGTAATATTGAGTGTTACAGTATAGAGTCATATTGAATAAAACATCATTTTTGATTTGCAAACCATATAAAAATAACTGTTCCTAGTAAAACTCCCATAGATTCAATTTCACATTCTTTTTTAGACATTTTGCACGTTTGGATTAGGAATGATTTGTAATACATTTTTATTGCTTTTTTCGCATTATCTCAGGATTGTAAGTATGATACTGTCAAATTGAGTAAAACATTACTTGCTGTTTTTGCAAACCTTGCCAAATGTTTCTTTCCAGTAAAACTCTTAAAGATACATATCTTCAGGCGTTATTAGACATTTTGCATGTGTATTTTTGGAATTGTGTTTCAAAAACTTTCTTATTGAGTTTGACAGTATACTGTCATAGTGAATAAAACCTAATTTCTGTATTTGTGAACCTTTCCAAAATTCTTGATTCTTGTAAAACTCACATAAATTCAATATTACAGTCTTTTTTTGACAGAAATTATGTTTGGTTTTGGAGTTATGTCTATAAACCTTTCATATTTAGTATGACAAATATACATCTGTTTTGAATTACAAAACAACTTTATGTCTTTGCAAACCTTACAAATGATCATTTTTCTAGTACAACTGACAAAGATGAATATCTCCAGACATTATAAGCCATTTTGCATGTGTTGTTTATAAGTTATGTTTGAATACATTTTTATTGCTTTTTTCGCATTATCTCAGGATTGTAGGAACCTTACTGTCTTATTGAATAAAAAACTACTTTTTGCATTTGCAAGATTTTAAAAAGCATATGTTTCGATCAAAACTCCCGAAGATGCATTATTTCAGGCATTATTAGCCATTTTTCATGTGTGGTTTGGAAGTTATGTTTAAATAACTGTCATATTGAGTGTTACAGTATACAGTCATATTGAGTAGAACCTAATTTTTGTAGGTGCAAACCATAGAAAAAACAATCTTTTTTAGTAAAACTCACATTGATTCAATATCACAGGCATTTTTAGAAATTTTGCACATTTGGATTAGGAATTATGTTGGAATACATTTTTATTGCTTTTTTCGCATTATCTCAGGATTCTAAGAACTTTATTGTTATACTGAGTAAAAAACTACTTTGTCCATTTTCAAAATTTAAAAAAGCACATGTTTCAAGTAAAACTCTCAGAGATACATTATTTCAGGCATTATTGGCCATTTTTCATGTGTGGTTTAGAAGTTATGTTTAAATAACTGTAATATTGAGTGTTACAGTATAGAGTCATATTGAATAAAACATCATTTTTGATTTGCAAACCATATAAAAATAACTGTTCCTAGTAAAACTCCCATAGATTCAATTTCACATTCTTTTTTAGACATTTTGCACGTTTGGATTAGGAATGATTTGTAATACATTTTTATTGCTTTTTTCGCATTATCTCAGGATTGTAAGTATGATACTGTCAAATTGAGTAAAACATTACTTGTTGTTTTTGCAAACCTTGCCAAATGTTTCTTTCCAGTAAAACTCTTAAAGATACATATCTTCAGGCGTTATTAGACATTTTGCATGTGTATTTTTGGAATTATGTTTCAAAAACTTTCTTATTGAGTTTGACAGTATACTGTCATAGTGAATAAAACCTAATTTCTGTATTTGTGAACCTTTCCAAAATTCTTGATTCTTGTAAAACTCACATAAATTCAATATTACAGTCTTTTTTTGACAGAAATTATGTTTGGTTTTGGAGTTATGTCTATAAACCTTTCATATTTAGTATGACAAATATACATCCGTTTTGAATTACAAAACAACTTTATGTCTTTGCAAACCTTACAAATGATCATTTTTCTAGTACAACTGACAAAGATGAATATCTCCAGACATTATAAGCCATTTTGCATGTGTTGTTTATAAGTTATGTTTGAATACATTTTTATTGCTTTTTTCGCATTATCTCAGGATTGTAGGAACCTTACTGTCTTATTGAATAAAAAACTACTTTTTGCATTTGCAAGTTTTTAAAAAGCATATGTTTCGATCAAAACTCCCGAAGATGCATTATTTCAGGCATTATTAGCGATTTTTCATGTGTGGTTTAGAAGTTATGTTTAAATAACTGTCATATTGAGTGTTACAGTATACAGTCATATTGAGTAGAACCTAATTTTTGTAATTGCAAACCATAGAAAAACAATCTTTTTTAGTAAAACTCACATTGATTCAATATCACAGGCATTTTTAGAAATTTTGCACATTTGGATTAGGAATTATGTTGGAATACATTTTTATTGCTTTTTTCGCATTATCTCAGGATTCTAAGAACTTTATTGTTATACTGAGTAAAAAACTACTTTGTCCATTTTCAAAATTTAAAAAAGCACATGTTTCAAGTAAAACTCTCAGAGATACATTATTTCAGGCATTATTGGCCATTTTTCATGTGTGGTTTAGAAGTTATGTTTAAATAACTGTAATATTGAGTGTTACAGTATAGAGTCATATTGAATAAAACATCATTTTTGATTTGCAAACCATATAAAAATAACTGTTCCTAGTAAAACTCCCATAGATTCAATTTCACATTCTTTTTTAGACATTTTGCACGTTTGGATTAGGAATGATTTGTAATACATTTTTATTGCTTTTTTCGCATTATCTCAGGATTGTAAGTATGATACTGTCAAATTGAGTAAAACATTACTTGTTGTTTTTGCAAACCTTGCCAAATGTTTCTTTCCAGTAAAACTCTTAAAGATACATATCTTCAGGCGTTATTAGACATTTTGCATGTGTATTTTTGGAATTGTGTTTCAAAAACTTTCTTATTGAGTTTGACAGTATACTGTCATAGTGAATAAAACCTAATTTCTGTATTTGTGAACCTTTCCAAAATTCTTGATTCTTGTAAAACTCACATAAATTCAATATTACAGTCTTTTTTTGACAGAAATTATGTTTGGTTTTGGAGTTATGTCTATAAACCTTTCATATTTAGTATGACAAATATACATCTGTTTTGAATTACAAAACAACTTTATGTCTTTGCAAACCTTACAAATGATCATTTTTCTAGTACAACTGACAAAGATGAATATCTCCAGACATTATAAGCCATTTTGCATGTGTTGTTTATAAGTTATGTTTGAATACATTTTTATTGCTTTTTTCGCATTATCTCAGGATTGTAGGAACCTTACTGTCTTATTGAATAAAAAACTACTTTTTGCATTTGCAAGATTTTAATAAGCATATGTTTCGATCAAAACTCCCGAAGATGCATTATTTCAGGCATTATTAGCCATTTTTCATGTGTGGTTTGGAAGTTATGTTTAAATAACTGTCATATTGAGTGTTACAGTATACAGTCATATTGAGTAGAACCTAATTTTTGTAGGTGCAAACCATAGAAAAAACAATCTTTTTTAGTAAAACTCACATTGATTCAATATCACAGGCATTTTTAGAAATTTTGCACATTTGGATTAGGAATTATGTTGGAATACATTTTTATTGCTTTTTTCGCATTATCTCAGGATTCTAAGAACTTTATTGTTATACTGAGTAAAAAACTACTTTGTCCATTTTCAAAATTTAAAAAAGCACATGTTTCAAGTAAAACTCTCAGAGATACATTATTTCAGGCATTATTGGCCATTTTTCATGTGTGGTTTAGAAGTTATGTTTAAATAACTGTAATATTGAGTGTTACAGTATAGAGTCATATTGAATAAAACATCATTTTTGATTTGCAAACCATATAAAAATAACTGTTCCTAGTAAAACTCCCATAGATTCAATTTCACATTCTTTTTTAGACATTTTGCACGTTTGGATTAGGAATGATTTGTAATACATTTTTATTGCTTTTTTCGCATTATCTCAGGATTGTAAGTATGATACTGTCAAATTGAGTAAAACATTACTTGTTGTTTTTGCAAACCTTGCCAAATGTTTCTTTCCAGTAAAACTCTTAAAGATACATATCTTCAGGCGTTATTAGACATTTTGCATGTGTATTTTTGGAATTATGTTTCAAAAACTTTCTTATTGAGTTTGACAGTATACTGTCATAGTGAATAAAACCTAATTTCTGTATTTGTGAACCTTTCCAAAATTCTTGATTCTTGTAAAACTCACATAAATTCAATATTACAGTCTTTTTTTGACAGAAATTATGTTTGGTTTTGGAGTTATGTCTATAAACCTTTCATATTTAGTATGACAAATATACATCCGTTTTGAATTACAAAACAACTTTATGTCTTTGCAAACCTTACAAATGATCATTTTTCTAGTACAACTGACAAAGATGAATATCTCCAGACATTATAAGCCATTTTGCATGTGTTGTTTATAAGTTATGTTTGAATACATTTTTATTGCTTTTTTCGCATTATCTCAGGATTGTAGGAACCTTACTGTCTTATTGAATAAAAAACTACTTTTTGCATTTGCAAGTTTTTAAAAAGCATATGTTTCGATCAAAACTCCCGAAGATGCATTATTTCAGGCATTATTAGCGATTTTTCATGTGTGGTTTAGAAGTTATGTTTAAATAACTGTCATATTGAGTGTTACAGTATACAGTCATATTGAGTAGAACCTAATTTTTGTAATTGCAAACCATAGAAAAACAATCTTTTTTAGTAAAACTCACATTGATTCAATATCACAGGCATTTTTAGAAATTTTGCACATTTGGATTAGGAATTATGTTGGAATACATTTTTATTGCTTTTTTCGCATTATCTCAGGATTCTAAGAACTTTATTGTTATACTGAGTAAAAAACTACTTTGTCCATTTTCAAAATTTAAAAAAGCACATGTTTCAAGTAAAACTCTCAGAGATACATTATTTCAGGCATTATTGGCCATTTTTCATGTGTGGTTTAGAAGTTATGTTTAAATAACTGTAATATTGAGTGTTACAGTATAGAGTCATATTGAATAAAACATCATTTTTGATTTGCAAACCATATAAAAATAACTGTTCCTAGTAAAACTCCCATAGATTCAATTTCACATTCTTTTTTATACATTTTGCACGTTTGGATTAGGAATGATTTGTAATACATTTTTATTGCTTTTTTCGCATTATCTCAGGATTGTAAGTATGATACTGTCAAATTGAGTAAAACATTACTTGTTGTTTTTGCAAACCTTGCCAAATGTTTCTTTCCAGTAAAACTCTTAAAGATACATATCTTCAGGCGTTATTAGACATTTTGCATGTGTATTTTTGGAATTGTGTTTCAAAAACTTTCTTATTGAGTTTGACAGTATACTGTCATAGTGAATAAAACCTAATTTCTGTATTTGTGAACCTTTCCAAAATTCTTGATTCTTGTAAAACTCACATAAATTCAATATTACAGTCTTTTTTGACAGAAATTATGTTTGGTTTTGGAGTTATGTCTATAAACCTTTCATATTTAGTATGACAAATATACATCTGTTTTGAATTACAAAACAACTTTATGTCTTTGCAAACCTTACAAATGATCATTTTTCTAGTACAACTGACAAAGATGAATATCTCCAGACATTATAAGCCATTTTGCATGTGTTGTTTATAAGTTATGTTTGAATACATTTTTATTGCTTTTTTCGCATTATCTCAGGATTGTAGGAACCTTACTGTCTTATTGAATAAAAAACTACTTTTTGCATTTGCAAGATTTTAATAAGCATATGTTTCGATCAAAACTCCCGAAGATGCATTATTTCAGGCATTATTAGCCATTTTTCATGTGTGGTTTGGAAGTTATGTTTAAATAACTGTCATATTGAGTGTTACAGTATACAGTCATATTGAGTAGAACCTAATTTTTGTAGGTGCAAACCATAGAAAAAACAATCTTTTTTAGTAAAACTCACATTGATTCAATATCACAGGCATTTTTAGAAATTTTGCACATTTGGATTAGGAATTATGTTGGAATACATTTTTATTGCTTTTTTCGCATTATCTCAGGATTCTAAGAACTTTATTGTTATACTGAGTAAAAAACTACTTTGTCCATTTTCAAAATTTAAAAAAGCACATGTTTCAAGTAAAACTCTCAGAGATACATTATTTCAGGCATTATTGGCCATTTTTCATGTGTGGTTTAGAAGTTATGTTTAAATAACTGTAATATTGAGTGTTACAGTATAGAGTCATATTGAATAAAACATCATTTTTGATTTGCAAACCATATAAAAATAACTGTTCCTAGTAAAACTCCCATAGATTCAATTTCACATTCTTTTTTAGACATTTTGCACGTTTGGATTAGGAATGATTTGTAATACATTTTTATTGCTTTTTTCGCATTATCTCAGGATTGTAAGTATGATACTGTCAAATTGAGTAAAACATTACTTGTTGTTTTTGCAAACCTTGCCAAATGTTTCTTTCCAGTAAAACTCTTAAAGATACATATCTTCAGGCGTTATTAGACATTTTGCATGTGTATTTTTGGAATTATGTTTAAAAAACTTTCTTATTGAGTTTGACAGTATACTGTCATAGTGAATAAAACCTAATTTCTGTATTTGTGAACCTTTCCAAAATACTTGATTCTAAAACTCACATAAATTCAATATTACAGTCTTTTTTTGACAGAAATTATGTTTGGTTTTGGAGTTATGTCTATAAACCTTTCATATTTAGTATGACAAATATACATCTGTTTTGAATTACAAAACAACTTTATGTCTTTGCAAACCTTACAAATGATCATGTTTCTAGTACAACTGACAAAGATGAATATCTCCAGACATTATAAGCCATTTTGCATGTGTTGTTTATAAGTTATGTTTGAATACATTTTTATTGCTTTTTTCGCATTATCACAGGATTGTAGGAACCTTACTGTCTTATTGAATAAAAAACTACTTTTTGCATTTGCAAGATTTTAAAAAGCATATGTTTCGATCAAAACTCCCGAAGATGCATTATTTCAGGCATTATTAGCCATTTTTCATGTGTGGTTTGGAAGTTATGTTTAAATAACTGTCATATTGAGTGTTACAGTATACAGTCATATTGAGTAGAACCTAATTTTTGTAGTTGCAAACCATAGAAAAAACAATCTTTTTTAGTAAAACTCACATTGATTCAATATCACAGGCATTTTTAGAAATTTTGCACATTTGGATTAGGAATTATGTTGGAATACATTTTTATTGCTTTTTTCGCATTATCTCAGGATTCTAAGAACTTTATTGTTATACTGAGTAAAAAACTACTTTGTCCATTTTCAAAATTTAAAAAAGCACATGTTTCAAGTAAAACTCTTAGAGATACATTATTTCAGGCATTATTGGCCATTTTTCATGTGTGGTTTAGAAGTTATGTTTAAATAACTGTAATATTGAGTGTTACAGTATAGAGTCATATTGAATAAAACATCATTTTTGATTTGCAAACCATATAAAAATAACTGTTCCTAGTAAAACTCCCATGGATTCAATTTCACATTCTTTTTTTAGACATTTTGCACGTTTGGATTAGGAATGATTTGTAATACATTTTTATTGCTTTTTTCGCATTATCTCAGGATTGTAAGTATGATACTGTCAAATTGAGTAAAACATTACTTGTTGTTTTTGCAAACCTTGCCAAATGTTTCTTTCCAATAAAACTCTTAAAGATACATAACTTCAGGCGTTATTAGACATTTTGCATGTGTATTTTTGGAAATATGTTTCAAAAACTTTCTTATTGAGTTTGACAGTATACTGTCATAGTGAATAAAACCTAATTTCTGTATTTGTGAACCTTTCCAAAATACTTGATTCTTGTAAAACTCACATAAATACAATATCATAGGCTTTTTTTGACAGAAATTATGTTTGGTTTTGGAGTTATGTCTATAAACCTTTCATATTTAGTATGACAAATATACATCTGTTTTGAATTACAAAACAACTTTATGTCTTTGCAGACCTTACAAATGATCATTTTTCTAGTACAACTGACAAAGATGAATATCTCCAGACATTATAAGCCATTTTGCATGTGTTGTTTATAAGTTATGTTTGAATACATTTTTATTGCTTTTTTCGCATTATCTCAGGATTGTAGGAACCTTACTGTCTTATTGAATAAAAAACTACTTTTTACATTTGCAAGATTTTAAAAAGCATATGTTTCGATCAAAACTCCCGAAGATGCATTATTTCAGGCATTATTAGCCATTTTTCATGTGTGGTTTAGAAGTTATGTTTAAATAACTGTAATATTGAGTGTTACAGTATACAGTCATATTGAGTAGAACCCAATTTTTGTAGTTGCAAACCATAGAAAAACAATCTTTTTTAGTAAAACTCACATTGATTCAATATCACAGGCATTTTTAGAAATTTTGCACATTTGGATTAGGAATTATGTTGGAATACATTTTTATTGCTTTTTTCGCATTATCTCAGGATTCTAAGAACTTTATTGTTATACTGAGTAAAAAACTACTTTGTCCATTTTCAAAATTTAAAAAAGCACATGTTTCAAGTAAAACTCTCAGAGATACATTATTTCAAGCATTATTGGCCATTTTTCATGTGTGGTTTAGAAGTTATGTTTAAATAACTGTAATATTGAGTGTTACAGTATAGAGTCATATTGAATAAAACATCATTTTTGATTTGCAAACCATATAAAAATAACTGTTCCTAGTAAAAGTCCCATAGATTCAATTTCACATTCTTTTTTAGACGTTTTGCACGTTTGGATTAGGAATGATTTGTAATACATTTTTATTGCTTTTTTCGCATTATCTCAGGATTGTAAGTATGATACTGTCAAATTGAGTAAAACATTACTTGTTGTTTTTGCAAACCTTGCCAAATGTTTCTTTCCAGTAAAACTCTTAAAGATACATATCTTCAGGCGTTATTAGACATTTTGCATGTGTATTTTTGGAATTATGTTTCAAAAACTTTCTTATTGAGTTTGACAGTATACTGTCATAGTGAATAAAACCTAATTTCTGTATTTGTGAACCTTTCCAAAATACTTGATTCTTGTAAAACTCACATAAATACAATATCACAGGCTTTTTTTTGACAGAAATTATGTTTGGTTTTGGAGTTATGTCTATAAACCTTTCATTTTTAGTATGACAAATATACATCTGTTTTGAATTACAAAACAACTTTATGTCTTTGCAAACCTTACAAATGATCATTTTTCTAGTACAACTGACAAAGATGAATATCTCCAGACATTATAAGCCATTTTGCATGTGTTGTTTATAAGTTATGTTTGAATACATTTTTATTGCTTTTTTCGCATTATCTCAGGATTGTAGGAACCTTACTGTCTTATTGAATAAAAAACTACTTTTTGCATTTGCAAGATTTTAAAAAGCATATGTTTCGATCAAAACTCCCGAAGATGCATTATTTCAGGCATTATCAGTCATTTTTCATGTGTGGTTTAGAAGTTATGTTTAAATAACTGTCATATTGAGTGTTACAGTATACAGTCATATTGAGTAGAACCTAATTTTTGTAGTTGCAAACCATAGAAAAACAATCTTTTTTAGTAAAACTCACATTGATTCAATATCACAGGCATTTTTAGAAATTTTGCACATTTGGATTAGGAATTATGTTGGAATACATTTTTATTGCTTTTTTCGCATTATCTCAGGATTCTAAGAACTTTATTGTTACACTGAGTAAAAAACTACTTTGTCCATTTTCAAAATTTAAAAAAGCACATGTTTCAAGTAAAACTCTCAGAGATACATTATTTCAGGCATTATTGGCCATTTTTCATGTGTGGTTTAGAAGTTATGTTTAAATAACTGTAACATTGAGTGTTACAGTATAGAGTCATATTGAATAAAACATCATTTTTGATTTGCAAACCATATAAAAATAACTGTTCCTAGTAAAACTCCCATAGATTCAATTACACATTCTTTTTTAGACATTTTGCACGTTTGGATTAGGAATGATTTGTAATACATTTTTATTGCTTTTTTCGCATTATCTCAGGATTGTAAGTATGATACTGTCAAATTGAGTAAAACATTACTTGTTGTTTTTGCAAACCTTGCCAAATGTTTCTTTCCAGTAAAACTCTTTAAGATACATATCTTCAGGCGTTATTAGACATTTTGCATGTGTATTTTTGGAATTATGTTTCAGAAACTTTCTTATTGAGTTTGACAGTATACTGTCATAGTGAATAAAACCTAATTTATGTATTTGTGAACCTTTCCAAAATTCCTGATTCTTGTAAAACTCACATAAATTCAATATTACAGTCTTTTTTTGGACAGAAATTATGTTTGGTTTTGGAGTTATGTCTTAAACCTTTCATATTTAGTATGACAAATATACATCTGTTTTGAATTACAAAAAAACTTTTTGTCTTTGCAAACCTTACAAATGAACATTTTTCTAGTACAACTGACAAAGATGAATATCTCCAGACATTATAAGCCATTTTGCATGTGTTGTTTATAAGTTATGTTTGAATACATTTTTATTGCTTTTTTCGCATTATCTCAGGATTGTAGGAACCTACTGTCTTATTGAATAAAAAACTACTTTTTGCATTTGCAAGATTTTAAAAAGCATATGTTTCGATCAAAACTCCCGAAGATGCATTATTTCAGGCATTATTAGTCATTTTTCATGTGTGGTTTAGAAGTTATGTTTAAATAACTGTCATATTGAGTGTTACAGTATACAGTCATATTGAGTAGAACCTAATTTTTGTAGTTGCAAACCATAGAAAAACAATATTTTTTAGTAAAACTCACATTGATTCAATATCACAGGCATTTTTAGAAATTTTGCACATTTGGATTAGGAATTATGTTGGAATACATTTTTATTGCTTTTTTCGCATTATCTCAGGATTCTAAGAACTTTATTGTTATACTGAGTAAAAAACTACTTTGTCCATTTTCAAAATTTAAAAAAGCACATGTTTCAAGTAAAACTCTCAGAGATACATTATTTCAGGCATTATTGGCCATTTTTCATGTGTGGTTTAGAAGTTATGTTTAAATAACTGTAATATTGAGTGTTACAGTATAGAGTCATATTGAATAAAACATCATTTTTGATTTGCAAACCATATAAAAATAACTGTTCCTAGTAAAACTCCCATAGATTCAATCTCACATTCTTTTTTAGACATTTTGCACGTTTGGATTAGGAATGATTTGTAATACATTTTTATTGCTTTTTTCGCATTATCTCAGGATTGTAAGTATGATACTGTCAAATTGAGTAAAACATTACTTGTTGTTTTTGCAAACCTTGCCAAATGTTTCTTTCCAGTAAAACTCTTAAAGATACATATCTTCAGGCGTTATTAGACATTTTGCATGTGTATTTTTGGAATTATGTTTCAGAAACTTTCTTATTGAGTTTGACAGTATACTGTCATAGTGAATAAAACCTAATTTATGTATTTGTGAACCTTTCCAAAATTCCTGATTCTTGTAAAACTCACATAAATTCAATATTACAGTCTTTTTTTGACAGAAATTATGTTTGGTTTTGGAGTTATGTCTTAAACCTTTCATATTTAGTATGACAAACATACATCTGTTTTGAATTACCAAACAACTTTATGTCTTTGCAAACCTTACAAATGATCATTTTTCTAGTACAACTGACAAAGATGAATATCTCCAGACATTATAAGCCATTTTGCATGTGTTGTTTATAAGTTATGTTTGAATAAATTTTTATTGCTTTTTTCGCATTATCTCAGGATTGTAGGAACCTTACTGTCTCATTGAATAAAAAACTACTTTTTGCATTTGCAAGATTTTAAAAAGCATATGTTTCGATCAAAACTCCCGAAGATACATTATTTCAGGCATTATTAGCCATTTTTCATGTGTGGTTTAGAAGTTGTGTTTAAATAACTGTCATATTGAGTGTTACAGTATACAGTCATATTGAGTAGAACCTAATTTTTGTAGTTGCAAACCATAGAAAAACAATCTTTTTTAGTAAAACTCACATTGATTCAATACCACAGGCATTTTTAGAGATTTTGCACATTTGGATTAGGAATTATGTTGGAATACATTTTTATTGCTTTTTTCGCATTATCTCAGGATTCTAAGAACTTTATTGTTATACTGAGTAAAAAACTACTTTGTCCATTTTCAAAATTTAAAAAAGCACATGTTTCAAGTAAAACTCTCAGAGATACACTATTTCAAGCATTATTGGCCATTTTTCATGTGTGGTTTAGAAGTTATGTTTAAATAACTGTAATATTGAGTGTTACAGTATAGAGTCATATTGAATAAAACATCATTTTTGATTTGCAAACCATATAAAAATAACTGTTCCTAGTAAAACTCCCATAGATTCAATTTCACATTCTTTTTTAGACATTTTGCACGTTTGGATTAGGAATGATTTGTAATACATTTTTATTGCTTTTTTCGCATTATCTCAGGATTGTAAGTATGATACTGTCAAATTGAGTAAAACATTACTTGTTGTTTTTGCAAACCTTGCCAAATATTTCTTTCCAGTAAAACTCTTAAAGATACATATCTTCAGGCGTTATTAGACATTTTGCATGTGTATTTTTGGAATTATGTTTCAAAAACTTTCTTATTGAGTTTGACAGTATACTGTCATAGTGAATAAAACCTAATTTCTGTATTTGTGAACCTTTCCAAAATTCTTGATTCTTGTAAAACTCACATAAATTCAATATTACAGTCTTTTTTTGACAGAAATTATGTTTGGTTTTGGAGTTATGTCTATAAACCTTTCATATTTAGTATGACAAATATACATCTGTTTTGAATTACAAAACAACTTTATGTCTTTGCAAACCTTACAAATGATCATTTTTCTAGTACAACTGACAAAGATGAATATCTCCAGACATTATAAGCCATTTTGCATGTGTTGTTTATAAGTTATGTTTGAATACATTTTTATTGCTTTTTTCGCATTATCTCAGGATTGTAGGAACCTTACTGTCTTATTGAATAAAATACTACTTTTTGCATTTGCAAGATTTTAAAAAGCATATGTTTCGATCAAAACTCCCGAAGATGCATTATTTCAGGCATTATTAGCCATTTTTCATGTGTGGTTTAGAAGTTATGTTTAAATAACTGTCATATTGAGTGTTACAGTATACAGTCATATTGAGTAGAACCTAATTTTTGTAGTTGCAAACCATAGAAAAACAATCTTTTTTAGTAAAACTCACATTGATTCAATATCACAGGCATTTTTAGAAATTTTGCACATTTGGATTAGGAATTATGTTGGAATACATTTGTATTGCTTTTTTCGCATTATCTCAGGATTCTAAGAACTTTATTGTTATACTGAGTAAAAAACTACTTTGTCCATTTTCAAAATTTAAAAAAGCACATGTTTCAAGTAAAACTCTCAGAGATACATTATTTCAGGCATTATTGGCCATTTTTCATGTGTGGTTTAGAAGTTATGTTTAAATAACTGTAATATTGAGTGTTACAGTATAGAGTCATATTGAATAAAACATTATTTTTGATTTGCAAACCATATAAAAATAACTGTTCCTAGTAAAACTCCCATAGATTCAATTTCACATTCTTTTTTAGACATTTTGCACGTTTGGATTAGGAATGATTTGTAATACATTTTTATTGCTTTTTTCGCATTATCTCAGGATTGTAAGTATGATACTCTCAAATTGAGTAAAACATTACTTGTTGTTTTTGCAAACCTTGCCAAATGTTTCTTTCCAGTAAAACTCTTAAAGATACATATATTCAGGCGTTATTAGACATTTTGCATGTGTATTTTTGGAATTATGTTTCAAAAACTTTCATATTGAGTTTGACAGTATACTGTCATAGTGAATAAAACCTAATTTCTGTATTTGTGAACCTTTCCAAAATTTTAGATTCTTGTAAAACTCACATAAATTCAATATTACAGTCTTTTTTTGACAGAAATTATGTTTGGTTTTGGAGTTATGTCTTAAACCTTTCATATTTAGTATGACAAATATACATCTGTTTTGAATTACAAAACAACTTTATGTCTTTGCAAACCTTACAAATGATCATTTTTCTAGTACAACTGACAAAGATGAATATCTCCAGACATTATAAGCCATTTTGCATGTGTTGTTTATAAGTTATGTTTGAATACATTTTTATTGCTTTTTTCGCATTATCTCAGGATTGTAGGAACCTTACTGTCTTATTGAATAAAAAACTACTTTTTGCATTTGCAAGATTTTAAAAAGCATATGTTTCGATCAAAACTCCCGAAGATGCATTATTTCAGGCATTATTAGCCATTTTTCATGTGTGGTTTAGAAGTTGTGTTTAAATAACTGTCATATTGAGTGTTACAGTATACAGTCATATTGAGTAGAACCTAATTTTTGTAGTTGCAAACCATAGAAAAAAATATTTTTTAGTAAAACTCACATTGATTCAATATCACAGGCATTTTTAGAAATTTTGCACATTTGGATTAGGAATTATGTTGGAATACATTTTTATTGCTTTTTTCGCATTATCTCAGGATTCTAAGAACTTTATTGTTATACTGAGTAAAAAACTACTTTGTCCATTTTCAAAATTTAAAAAAGCACATGTTTCAAGTAAAAATCTTAGAGATACATTATTTCAGGCATTATTGGCCATTTTTCATGTGTGGTTTAGAAGTTATGTTTAAATAACTGTAATATTGAGTGTTACAGTATAGAGTCATATTGAATAAAACATCATTTTTGATTTGCAAACCATATAAAAATAACTGTTCCTAGTAAAACTCCCATAGATTCAATTTCACATTCTTTTTTAGACATTTTGCACGTTTGGATTAGGAATGATTTGTAATACATTTTTATTGCTTTTTTCGCATTATCTCAGGATTGTAAGTATGATACTGTCAAATTGAGTAAAACATTACTTGTTGTTTTTGCAAACCTTGCCAAATGTTTCTTTCCAGTAAAACTCTTAAAGATACATATCTTCAGGCGTTATTAGACATTTTGCATGTGTATTTTTGGAATTATGTTTCAAAAACTTTCTTATTGAGTTTGACAGTATACTGTCATAGTGAATAAAACCTAATTTCTGTATTTGTGAACCTTTCCAAAATTCTTGATTCTTGTAAAACTCACATAAATTCAATATTACAGTCTTTTTTTGACAGAAATTATGTTTGGTTTTGGAGTTATGTCTATAAACCTTTCATATTTAGTATGACAAATATACATCCCTTTTGAATTACAAAACAACTTTATGTCTTTGCAAACCTTACAAATGATCATTTTTCTAGTACAACTGACAAAAATGAATATCTCCAGACATTATAAGCCATTTTGCATGTGTTGTTTATAAGTTATGTTTGAATACATTTTTATTGCTTTTTTCGCATTATCTCAGGATTGTAGGAACCTTACTGTCTTATTGAATAAAAAACAACTTTTTGCATTTGCAAGATTTTAAAAAGCATATGTTTCGATCAAAACTCCCGAAGATGCATTATTTCAGGCATTATTAGCCATTTTTCATGTGTGGTTTAGAAGTTATGTTTAAATAACTGTCATATTGAGTGTTACAGTATACAGTCATATTGAGTAGAACCTAATTTTTGTAGTTGCAAACCATAGAAAAACAATCTTTTTTAGTAAAACTCACATTGATTCAATATCACAGGCATTTTTTGAAATTTTGCACATTTGGATTAGGAATTATGTTGGAATACATTTTTATTGCTTTTTTCGCATTATCTCAGGATTCTAAGAACTTTATGGTTATACTGAGTAAAAAACTACTTTGTCCATTTTCAAAATTTAAAAAAGCACATGTTTCAAGTAAAACTCTCAGAGATACATTATTTCAGGCATTATTGGCCATTTTTCATGTGTGGTTTAGAAGTTATGTTTAAATAACTGTAATATTGAGTGTTACAGTATAGAGTCATATTGAATAAAACATCATTTTTGATTTGCAAACCATATAAAAATAACTGTTCCTAGTAAAACTCCCATAGATTCAATTTCACATTCTTTTTTAGACATTTTGCACGTTTGGATTAGGAATTATTTGTAATACATTTTTATTGCTTTTTTCGCATTATCTCAGGATTGTAAGTATGATACTGTCAAATTGAGTAAAACATTACTTGTTGTTTTTGCAAACCTTGCCAAATGTTTCTTTCCAGTAAAACTCTTAAAGATACATATCTTCAGGCGTTATTAGACATTTTGCATGTGTATTTTTGGAATTATGTTTCAAAAACTTTCTTATTGAGTTTGACAGTATACTGTCATAGTGAATAAAACATAATTTCTGTATTTGTGAACCTTTCCAAAATTCTTGATTCTTGTAAAACTCACATAAATTCAATATTACAGTCTTTTTTTGACAGAAATTATGTTTGGTTTTGGAGTTATGTCTATAAACCTTTCATATTTAGTATGACAAATATACATCTGTTTTGAATTACAAAACAACTTTATGTCTTTGCAAACCTTACAAATGATCATTTTTCTAGTACAACTGACAAAGATGAATATCTCCAGACATTATAAGCCATTTTGCATGTGTTGTTTATAAGTTATGTTTGAATACATTTTTATTGCTTTTTTCGCATTATCTCAGGATTGTAGGAACCTTACTGTCTTATTGAATAAAAAACTACTTTTTGCATTTGCAAGATTTTAAAAAGCATATGTTTCGATCAAAACTCCCGAAGATGCATTATTTCAGGCATTATTAGCCATTTTTCATGTGTGGTTTGGAAGTTATGTTTAAATAACTGTCATATTGAGTGTTACAGTATACAGTCATATTGAGTAGAACCTAATTTTTGTAGTTGCAAACCATAGAAAAAACAATCTTTTTTAGTAAAACTCACATTGATTCAATATCACAGGCATTTTTAGAAATTTTGCACATTTGGATTAGGAATTATGTTGGAATACATTTTTATTGCTTTTTTCGCATTATCTCAGGATTCTAAGAACTTTATTGTTATACTGAGTAAAAAACTACTTTGTCCATTTTCAAAATTTAAAAAAGCACATGTTTCAAGTAAAACTCTTAGAGATACATTATTTCAGGCATTATTGGCCATTTTTCATGTGTGGTTTAGAAGTTATGTTTAAATAACTGTAATATTGAGTGTTACAGTATAGAGTCATATTGAATAAAACATCATTTTTGATTTGCAAACCATATAAAAATAACTGTTCCTAGTAAAACTCCCATGGATTCAATTTCACATTCTTTTTTTAGACATTTTGCACGTTTGGATTAGGAATGATTTGTAATACATTTTTATTGCTTTTTTCGCATTATCTCAGGATTGTAAGTATGATACTGTCAAATTGAGTAAAACATTACTTGTTGTTTTTGCAAACCTTGCCAAATGTTTCTTTCCAGTAAAACTCTTAAAGATACATAACTTCAGGCGTTATTAGACATTTTGCATGTGTATTTTTGGAATTATGTTTCAAAAACTTTCTTATTGAGTTTGACAGTATACTGTCATAGTGAATAAAACCTAATTTCTGTATTTGTGAACCTTTCCAAAATACTTGATTCTTGTAAAACTCACATAAATACAATATCACAGGCTTTTTTTTGACAGAAATTATGTTTGGTTTTGGAGTTATGTCTATAAACCTTTCATATTTAGTATGACAAATATACATCTGTTTTGAATTACAAAACAACTTTATGTCTTTGCAAACCTTACAAATGATCATTTTTCTAGTACAACTGACAAAGATGAATATCTCCAGACATTATAAGCCATTTTGCATGTGTTGTTTATAAGTTATGTTTGAATACATTTTTATTGCTTTTTTCGCATTATCTCAGGATTGTAGGAACCTTACTGTCTTATTGAATAAAAAACTACTTTTTGCATTTGCAAGATTTTAAAAAGCATATGTTTCGATCAAAACTCCCGAAGATGCATTATTTCAGGCATTATTAGCCATTTTTCATGTGTGGTTTGGAAGTTATGTTTAAATAACTGTCATATTGAGTGTTACAGTATACAGTCATATTGAGTAGAACCTAATTTTTGTAGTTGCAAACCATAGAAAAAACAATCTTTTTTAGTAAAACTCACATTGATTCAATATCACAGGCATTTTTAGAAATTTTGCACATTTGGATTAGGAATTATGTTGGAATAAATTTTTATTGCTTTTTTCGCATTATCTCAGGATTCTAAGAACTTTATTGTTATACTGAGTAAAAAACTACTTTGTCCATTTTCAAAATTTAAAAAAGCACATGTTTCAAGTAAAACTCTTAGAGATACATTATTTCAGGCATTATTGGCCATTTTTCATGTGTGGTTTAGAAGTTATGTTTAAATAACTGTAATATTGAGTGTTACAGTATAGAGTCATATTGAATAAAACATCATTTTTGATTTGCAAACCATATAAAAATAACTGTTCCTAGTAAAACTCCCATAGATTCAATTTCACATTCTTTTTTAGACATTTTGCACGTTTGGATTAGGAATGATTTGTAATACATTTTTATTGCTTTTTTCGCATTATCTCAGGATTGTAAGTATGATACTGTCAAATTGAGTAAAACATTACTTGTTGTTTTTGCAAACCTTGCCAAATGTTTCTTTCCAGTAAAACTCTTAAAGATACATATCTTCAGGCGTTATTAGACATTTTGCATGTGTATTTTTGGAATTATGTTTCAAAAACTTTCTTATTGAGTTTGACAGTATACTGTCATAGTGAATAAAACCTAATTTCTGTATTTGTGAACCTTTCCAAAATTCTTGATTCTTGTAAAACTCACATAAATTCAATATTACAGTCTTTTTTTGACAGAAATTATGTTTGGTTTTGGAGTTATGTCTATAAACCTTTCATATTTAGTATGACAAATATACATCTGTTTTGAATTACAAAACAACTTTATGTCTTTGCAAACCTTACAAATGATCATTTTTCTAGTACAACTGACAAAGATGAATATCTCCAGACATTATAAGCCATTTTGCATGTGTTGTTTATAAGTTATGTTTGAATACATTTTTATTGCTTTTTTCGCATTATCTCAGGATTGTAGGAACCTTACTGTCTTATTGAATAAAAAACTACTTTTTGCATTTGCAAGATTTTAAAAAGCATATGTTTCGATCAAAACTCCCGAAGATGCATTATTTCAGGCATTATTAGCCATTTTTCATGTGTGGTTTGGAAGTTATGTTTAAATAACTGTCATATTGAGTGTTACAGTATACAGTCATATTGAGTAGAACCTAATTTTTGTAGTTGCAAACCATAGAAAAAACAATCTTTTTTAGTAAAACTCACATTGATTCAATATCACAGGCATTTTTAGAAATTTTGCACATTTGGATTAGGAATTATGTTGGAATACATTTTTATTGCTTTTTTCGCATTATCTCAGGATTCTAAGAACTTTATTGTTATACTGAGTAAAAAACTACTTTGTCCATTTTCAAAATTTAAAAAAGCACATGTTTCAAGTAAAACTCTTAGAGATACATTATTTCAGGCATTATTGGCCATTTTTCATGTGTGGTTTAGAAGTTATGTTTAAATAACTGTAATATTGAGTGTTACAGTATAGAGTCATATTGAATAAAACATCATTTTTGATTTGCAAACCATATAAAAATAACTGTTCCTAGTAAAACTCCCATGGATTCAATTTCACATTCTTTTTTTAGACATTTTGCACGTTTGGATTAGGAATGATTTGTAATACATTTTTATTGCTTTTTTCGCATTATCTCAGGATTGTAAGTATGATACTGTCAAATTGAGTAAAACATTACTTGTTGTTTTTGCAAACCTTGCCAAATGTTTCTTTCCAGTAAAACTCTTAAAGATACATAACTTCAGGCGTTATTAGACATTTTGCATGTGTATTTTTGGAAATATGTTTCAAAAACTTTCTTATTGAGTTTGACAGTATACTGTCATAGTGAATAAAACCTAATTTCTGTATTTGTGAACCTTTCCAAAATACTTGATTCTTGTAAAACTCACATAAATACAATATCACAGGCTTTTTTTTGACAGAAATTATGTTTGGTTTTGGAGTTATGTCTATAAACCTTTCATATTTAGTATGACAAATATACATCTGTTTTGAATTACAAAACATCTTTATGTCTTTGCAAACCTTACAAATGATCATTTTTCTAGTACAACTGACAAAGATGAATATCTCCAGACATTATAAGCCATTTTGCATGTGTTGTTTATAAGTTATGTTTGAATACATTTTTATTGCGTTTTTCGCATTATCTCAGGATTGTAGGAACCTTACTGTCTTATTGAATAAAAAACTACTTTTTGCATTTGCAAGATTTTAAAAAGCATATGTTTCGATCAAAACTCCCGAAGATGCATTATTTCAGGCATTATTAGCCATTTTTCATGTGTGGTTTAGAAGTTATGTTTAAATAACTGTCATATTGAGTGTTACAGTATACAGTCATATTGAGTAGAACCCAATTTTTGTAGTTGCAAACCATAGAAAAACAATCTTTTTTAGTAAAACTCACATTGATTCAATATCACAGGCATTTTTAGAAATTTTGCACATTTGGATTAGGAATTATGTTGGAATACATTTTTATTGCTTTTTTCGCATTATCTCAGGATTCTAAGAACTTTATTGTTATACTGAGTAAAAAACTACTTTGTCCATTTTCAAAATTTAAAAAAGCACATGTTTCAAGTAAAACTCTCAGAGATACATTATTTCAGGCATTATTGGCCATTTTTCATGTGTGGTTTAGAAGTTATGTTTAAATAACTGTAATATTGAGTGTTACAGTATAGAGTCATATTGAATAAAACATCATTTTTGATTTGCAAACCATATAAAAATAACTGTTCCTAGTAAAACTCCCATTGATTCAATTTCACATTCTTTTTTAGACATTTTGCACGTTTGGATTAGGAATGATTTGTAATACATTTTTATTGCTTTTTTCGCATTATCTCAGGATTGTAAGTATGATACTGTCAAATTGAGTAAAACATTACTTGTTGTTTTTGCAAACCTTGCCAAATGTTTCTTTCCAGTAAAACTCTTAAAGATACATATCTTCAGGCGTTATTAGACATTTTGCATGTGTATTTTTGGAATTATGTTTCAAAAACTTTCTTATTGAGTTTGACAGTATACTGTCATAGTGAATAAAACCTAATTTCTGTATTTGTGAACCTTTCCAAAATTCTTGATTCTTGTAAAACTCACATAAATTCAATATTACAGTCTTTTTTTGACAGAAATTATGTTTGGTTTTGGAGTTATGTCTATAAACCTTTCATATTTAGTATGACAAATATACATCTGTTTTGAATTACAAAACAACTTTATGTCTTTGCAAACCTTACAAATGATCATTTTTCTAGTACAACTGACAAAGATGAATATCTCCAGACATTATAAGCCATTTTGCATGTGTTGTTTATAAGTTATGTTTGAATACATTTTTATTGCTTTTTTCGCATTATCTCAGGATTGTAGGAACCTTACTGTCTTATTGAATAAAATACTACTTTTTGCATTTGCAAGATTTTAAAAAGCATATGTTTCGATAAAAACTCCCGAAGATGCATTATTTCAGGCATTATTAGCCATTTTTCATGTGTGGTTTAGAAGTTATGTTTAAATAACTGTCATATTGAGTGTTACAGTATACAGTCATATTGAGTAGAACCTAATTTTTGTAGTTGCAAACCATAGAAAAACAATCTTTTTTAGTAAAACTCACATTGATTCAATATCACAGGCATTTTTAGAAATTTTACACATTTGGATTAGGAATTATGTTGGAATACATTTTTATTGCTTTTTTCGCATTATCTCAGGATTCTAAGAACTTTATTGTTATGCTGAGTAAAAAACTACTTTGTCCATTTTCAAAATTTAAAAAAGCACACGTTTCAAGTAAAACTCTCAGAGATACATTATTTCAGGCATTATTGGCCATTTTTCATGTGTGGTTTAGAAGTTATGTTTAAATAACTGTAATATTGAGTGTTACAGTATAGAGTCATATTGAATAAAACATAATTTTTGATTTGCAAACCATATAAAAATAACTGTTCCTAGTAAAACTCCCATAGATTCAATTTCACATTCTTTTTTAGACATTTTGCACGTTTGGATTAGGAATGATTTGTAATACATTTTTATTGCTTTTTTCGCATTTCAGGCATTATTAGCCATTTTTCATGTGTGGTTTAGAAGTTATGTTTAAATAACTGTCATATTGAGTGTTACAGTATACAGTCATATTGAGTAGAACCTAATTTTTGTAGTTGCAAACCATGGAAAAACAATCTTTTTTAGTAAAACTCACATTGATTCAATATCACAGGCATTTTTAGAAATGTTGCACATTTGGATTAGGAATTATGTTGGAATACATTTTTATTGCTTTTTTCGCATTATCTCAGGATTCTAAGAACTTTATTGTTATACTGAGTAAAAAACTACTTTGTCCATTTTCAAAATTTAAAAAGCACATGTTTCAAGTAAAACTCTCAAAGATACATTATTTCAGGCATTATTGGCCATTTTTCATGTTTGGTTTAGAAGTTATGTTTAAATAACTGTAATATTGAGTGTTACAGTATAGAGTCATATTGAATAAAACATCATTTTTGATTTGCAAACCATATAAAAATAACTGTTCCTAGTAAAACTCCCATAGATTCAATTTCACATTCTTTTTTAGACATTTTGCACGTTTGGATTAGGAATGATTTGTAATACATTTTTATTGCTTTTTTCGCATTATCTCAGGATTGTAAGTATGATACTGTCAAATTGAGTAAAACATTACTTGTTGTTTTTGCAAACCTTGCCAAATGTTTCTTTCCAGTAAAACTCTTAAAGATACATATCTTCAGGCGTTATTAGACATTTTGCATGTGTATTTTTGGAATTATGTTTCAAAAACTTTCTTATTGAGTTTGACAGTATACTGTCATAGTGAATAAAACCTAATTTCTGTATTTGTGAACCTTTCCAAAATACTTGATTCTTGTAAAACTCACATAAATACAATATCACAGGCTTTTTTTGACAGAAATTATGTTTGGTTTTGGAGTTATGTCTATAAACCTTTCATATTTAGTATGACAAATATACATCTGTTTTGAATTACAAAACAACTTTATGTCTTTGCAAACCTTACAAATGATCATTTTTCTAGTACAACTGACAAAGATGAATATCTCCAGACATTATAAGCCATTTTGCATGTGTTGTTTATAAGTTATGTTTGAATACATTTTTATTGCTTTTTTCGCATTATCTCAGGATTGTAGGAACCTTACTGTCTTATTGAATAAAAAACTACTTTTTACATTTGCAAGATTTTAAAAAGCATATGTTTCGATCAAAACTCCCGAAGATGCATTATTTCAGGCATTATTAGCCATTTTTCATGTGTGGTTTAGAAGTTATGTTTAAATAACTGTAATATTGAGTGTTACAGTATACAGTCATATTGAGTAGAACCCAATTTTTGTAGTTGCAAACCATAGAAAAACAATCTTTTTTAGTAAAACTCACATTGATTCAATATCACAGGCATTTTTAGAAATTTTGCACATTTGGATTAGGAATTATGTTGGAATACATTTTTATTGCTTTTTTCGCATTATCTCAGGATTCTAAGAACTTTATTGTTATACTGAGTAAAAAACTACTTTGTCCATTTTCAAAATTTAAAAAAGCACATGTTTCAAGTAAAACTCTCAGAGATACATTATTTCAAGCATTATTGGCCATTTTTCATGTGTGGTTTAGAAGTTATGTTTAAATAACTGTAATATTGAGTGTTACAGTATAGAGTCATATTGAATAAAACATCATTTTTGATTTGCAAACCATATAAAAATAACTGTTCCTAGTAAAACTCCCATAGATTCAATTTCACATTCTTTTTTAGACGTTTTGCACGTTTGGATTAGGAATGATTTGTAATACATTTTTATTGCTTTTTTCGCATTATCTCAGGATTGTAAGTATGATACTGTCAAATTGAGTAAAACATTACTTGTTGTTTTTGCAAACCTTGCCAAATGTTTCTTTCCAGTAAAACTCTTAAAGATACATATCTTCAGGCGTTATTAGACATTTTGCATGTGTATTTTTGGAATTATGTTTCAAAAACTTTCTTATTGAGTTTGACAGTATACTGTCATAGTGAATAAAACCTAATTTCTGTATTTGTGAACCTTTCCAAAATACTTGATTCTTGTAAAACTCACATAAATACAATATCACAGGCTTTTTTTGACAGAAATTATGTTTGGTTTTGGAGTTATGTCTATAAACCTTTCATATTTAGTATGACAAATATACATCTGTTTTGAATTACAAAACAACTTTATGTCTTTGCAAACCTTACAAATGATCATTTTTCTAGTACAACTGACAAAGATGAATATCTCCAGACATTATAAGCCATTTTGCATGTGTTGTTTATAAGTTATGTTTGAATACATTTTTATTGCTTTTTTCGCATTATCTCAGGATTGTAGGAACCTTACTGTCTTATTGAATAAAAAACTACTTTTTGCATTTGCAAGATTTTAAAAAGCATATGTTTCACGGTGGCAGAGGGGTTAGTGCGTCTGCCTCACAATACGAAGTTCCTGCAGTCCTGGGTTCAAATCCAGGCACGGGATCTTTCTGTGTGGAGTTTGCATGTTCTCCCCGTGAATGCGTGGGTTCCCTCCAGGTACTCCGGCTTCCTCCCACTTCCAAAGACATGCACCTGGGGATAGGTTGATTGGCAACACTAAATTGGCCCTAGTGTGTGAATGTGAGTGTGAATGTTGTCTGTCTATCTGTGTTGGCCCTGCGATGAGGTGGCGACTTGTCCAGGGTGTACCCTGCCTTCCGCCCGATTGTAGCTGAGATAGGCGCCAGCGCCCCCCGCGACCCCGAAAGGGAATAAGCGGTAGCAAATGGATGGATGGATGGATGTTTCGATCAAAACTCCCGAAGATGCATTATTTCAGGCATTATTTGCCATTTTTCATGTGTGGTTTAGAAGTTATGTTTAAATAACTGTCATATTGAGTGTTACAGTATACAGTCATATTGAGTAGAACCCAATTTTTGTAGTTGCAAACCATAGAAAAACAATCTTTTTTAGTAAAACTCACATTGATTCAATATCACAGGCATTTTTAGAAATTTTGCACATTTGGATTAGGAATTATGTTGGAATACATTTTTATTGCTTTTTTCGCATTATCTCAGGATTCTAAGAACTTTATTGTTATACTGAGTAAAAAACTACTTTGTCCATTTTCAAAATTTAAAAAAGCACATGTTTCAAGTAAAACTCTCAGAGATACATTATTTCAGGCATTATTGGCCATTTTTCATGTGTGGTTTAGAAGTTATGTTTAAATGCGTCTGCCTCACAATACGAAGCTCCTGCAGTCCTGGGTTCAAATCCAGGCTGGGGATCTTTCTGTGTGGAGTTTGCATGTTCTCCCCGTGAATGCGTGGGTTCCCTCCGGGTACTCCGGCTTCCTCCCACTTCCAAAGACATGCACCTGGGGATAGGTTGATTGGCAACACTAAATTGGCCCTAGTGTGTGAATGTGAGTGTGAATGTTGTCTGTCTATCTGTGTTGGCCCTGCGATGAGGTCGCGACTTGTCCAGGGTGTATCCTGCCTTCCGCCCGATTGTAGCTGAGATAGGCGCCAGCGCCCCCCGCGACCCCGAAAGGGAATAAGCGGTAGAAAATGGATGGATGGATGGATAACTGTAATATTGAGTGTTACAGTATAGAGTCATATTGAATAAAACATCATTTTTGATTTGCAAACCATATAAAAATAACTGTTCCTAGTAAAACTCCCATAGATTCAATTTCACATTCTTTTTTAGACATTTTGCACGTTTGGATTAGGAATGATTTGTAATACATTTTTATTGCTTTTTTCGCATTATCTCAGGATTGTAAGTATGATACTGTCAAATTGAGTAAAACATTACTTGTTGTTTTTGCAAACCTTGCCAAATGTTTCTTTCCAGTAAAACTCTTAAAGATACATATCTTCAGGTGTTATTAGACATTTTGCATGTGTATTTTTGGAATTATGTTTCAAAAACTTTCTTATTGAGTTTGACAGTATACTGTCATAGTGAATAAAACCTAATTTCTGTATTTGTGAACCTTTCCAAAATACTTGATTCTTGTAAAACTCACATAAATACAATATCACAGGCTTTTTTTGACAGAAAATATGTTTGGTTTTGGAGTTATGTCTATAAACCTTTCATATTTAGTATGACAAATATACATCTGTTTTGAATTACAAAACAACTTTATGTCTTTGCAAACCTTACAAATGATCATTTTTCTAGTACAACTGACAAAGATGAATATCTCCAGACATTATAAGCCATTTTGCATGTGTTGTTTATAAGTTATGTTTGAATACATTTTTATTGCTTTTTTCGCATTATCTCAGGATTGTAGGAACCTTACTGTCTTATTGAATAAAAAACTACTTTTTGCATTTGCAAGATTTTAAAAAGCATATGTTTCGATCAAAACTCCCGAAGATGCATTATTTCAGGCATTATTTGCCATTTTTCATGTGTGGTTTAGAAGTTATGTTTAAATAACTGTCATATTGAGTGTTACAGTATACAGTCATATTGAGTAGAACCCAATTTTTGTAGTTGCAAACCATAGAAAAACAATCTTTTTTAGTAAAACTCACATTGATTCAATATCACAGGCATTTTTAGAAATTTTGCACATTTGGATTAGGAATTATGTTGGAATACATTTTTATTGCTTTTTTCGCATTATCTCAGGATTCTAAGAACTTTATTGTTATACTGAGTAAAAAACTACTTTGTCCATTTTCAAAATTTAAAAAAGCACATGTTTCAAGTAAAACTCTCAGAGATACATTATTTCAGGCATTATTGGCCATTTTTCATGTGTGGTTTAGAAGTTATGTTTAAATGCGTCTGCCTCACAATACGAAGCTCCTGCAGTCCTGGGTTCAAATCCAGGCTGGGGATCTTTCTGTGTGGAGTTTGCATGTTCTCCCCGTGAATGCGTGGGTTCCCTCCGGGTACTCCGGCTTCCTCCCACTTCCAAAGACATGCACCTGGGGATAGGTTGATTGGCAACACTAAATTGGCCCTAGTGTGTGAATGTGAGTGTGAATGTTGTCTGTCTATCTGTGTTGGCCCTGCGATGAGGTCGCGACTTGTCCAGGGTGTACCCTGCCTTCCGCCCGATTGTAGCTGAGATAGGCGCCAGCGCCCCCCGCGACCCCGAAAGGGAATAAGCGGTAGAAAATGGATGGATGGATGGATAACTGTAATATTGAGTGTTACACTATAGAGTCATATTGAATAAAACATCATTTTTGATTTGCAAACCATATAAAAATAACTGTTCCTAGTAAAACTCCCATAGATTCAATTTCACATTCTTTTTTAGACATTTTGCACGTTTGGATTAGGAATGATTTGTAATACATTTTTATTGCTTTTTTCGCATTATCTCAGGATTGTAAGTATGATACTGTCAAATTGAGTAAAACATTACTTGTTGTTTTTGCAAACCTTGCCAAATGTTTCTTTCCAGTAAAACTCTTAAAGATACATATCTTCAGGCGTTATTAGACATTTTGCATGTGTATTTTTGGAATTATGTTTCAAAAACTTTCTTATTGAGTTTGACAGTATACTGTCATAGTGAATAAAACCTAATTTCTGTATTTGTGAACCTTTCCAAAATACTTGATTCTTGTAAAACTCACATAAATACAATATCACAGGCTTTTTTGACAGAAATTATGTTTGGTTTTGGAGTTATGTCTATAAACCTTTCATATTTAGTATGAAAAATATACATCTGTTTTGAATTACTAAACAACTTTATGTCTTTGCAAACCTTACAAATGATCATTTTTCTAGTACAACTGACAAAGATGAATATCTCTAGACATTATAAGCCATTTTGCATGTGTTGTTTATAAGTTATGTTTGAATACATTTTTATTGCTTTTTTCGCATTATCTCAGGATTGTAGGAACCTTACTGTCTTATTGAATAAAAAACTACTTTTTGCATTTGCAAGATTTTAAAAAGCATATGTTTCGATCAAAACTCCCGAAGATGCATTATTTCAGGCATTATTAGCCACTTTTCATGTGTGGTTTAGAAGTTATGTTTAAATAACTGTCATATTGAGTGTTACAGTATACAGTCATATTGAGTAGAACCCAATTTTTGTAGTTGCAAACCATAGAAAAACTATCTTTTTTAGTAAAACTCACATTGATTCAATATCACAGGCATTTTTAGAAATTTTGCACATTTGGATTAGGAATTATGTTGGAATACATTTTTATTGCTTTTTTCGCATTATCTCAGGATTCTAAGAACTGTATTGTTATACTGAGTAAAAAACTACTTTGTCCATTTTCAAAATTTAAAAAAGCACATGTTTCAAGTAAAACTCTCAGAGATACATTATTTCAGGCATTATTGGCCATTTTTCATGTGTGGTTTAGAAGTTATGTTTAAATAACTGTAATATTGAGTGTTACAGTATAGAGTCATATTGAATAAAACATCATTTTTGATTTGCAAACCATATAAAAATAACTGTTCCTAGTAAAACTCCCATAGATTCAATTTCACATTCTTTTTTAGACATTTTGCACGTTTGGATTAGGAATGATTTGTAATACATTTTTATTGCTTTTTTCGCATTATCTCAGGATTGTAAGTATGATACTGTCAAATTGAGTAAAACATTACTTGTTGTTTTTGCAAACCTTGCCAAATGTTTCTTTCCAGTAAAACTCTTAAAGATACATATCTTCAGGCGTTATTAGACATTTTGCATGTGTATTTTTGGAATTATGTTTCAAAAACGTTCTTATTGAGTTTGACAGTATACTGTCATAGTGAATAAAACCTAATTTCTGTATTTGTGAACCTTTCCAAAATACTTGATTCTTGTAAAACTCACATAAATACAATATCACAGGCTTTTTTTTGACAGAAATTATGTTTGGTTTTGGAGTTATGTCTATAAACCTTTCATATTTAGTATGACAAATATACATCTGTTTTGAATTACAAAACAACTTTTATGTCTTTGCAAACCTTACAAATGATCATTTTTCTAGTACAACTGACAAAGATGAATATCTCCAGACATTATAAGCCATTTTGCATGTGTTGTTTATAAGTTATGTTTGAATACATTTTTATTGCTTTTTTCGCATTATCTCAGGATTGTAGGAACCTTACTGTCTTATTGAATAAAAAAGTACTTTTTGCATTTGCAAGATTTTAAAAAGCATATGTTTCGATCAAAACTCCCGAAGATGCATTATTTCAGGCATTATTAGCCATTTTTCATGTGTGGTTTAGAAGTTATGTTTAAATAACTGTCATATTGAGTGTTACAGTATACAGTCATATTGAGTAGAACCCAATTTTTGTAGTTGCAAACCATAGAAAAACAATCTTTTTTAGTAAAACTCACATTGATTCAATATCACAGGCATTTTTAGAAATTTTGCACATTTGGATTAGGAATTATGTTGGAATACATTTTTATTGCTTTTTTCGCATTATCTCAGGATTCTAAGAACTTTCAATCAATCAATCAATGTTTACTTATATAGCCCTAAATCACTAGTGTCTCAAAGGGCTGCACAAACCACCACGACATCCTCGGTAGGCCCACATAAGGGCAAGGAAAACTCACACCCAGTGGGACGTCGGTGACAATAATGACTATGAGAACCTTAGAGAGGAGGAAAGCAATGGATGTCGAGCGGGTCTAACATGATACTGTGAAAGTTCAATCCACAATGGATCCAACACAGTCGCAAGAGTCCAGTCCAAAGCGGGTCCAACTCAGCAGAGAGAGTCCCGTTCACAGCGGAGCCACCAGGAAACCATCCCAAGCGGAGGCGGATCAGCAGCGCAGAGATGTCCCCAGCCGATACACAGGCAAGCAGTACATGGCCACCGGATCGGACCGGACCCCCTCCACAAGGGAGAGTGGGACATAGAAGAAAAAGAAAAGAAACAGCAGATCAACTGGTCTAAAAAGGGAGTCTATTTAAAGGCTACAGCATACAAATGAGTTTTAAGGTGAGACTTAAATGCTTCTACTGAGGTGGCATCTCGAACTGTTACCGGGAGGGCATTCCAGAGTACTGGAGCCCGAACGGAAAACGCTCTATAGCCCGCAGACTTTTTTTGGGCTTTGGGAATCACTAATAAGCCGGAGTCCTTTGAACGCAGATTTCTTGCCGGGACATATGGTACAATACAATCGGCAAGATAGGATGGAGCTAGACCGTGTAGTATTTTATACGTAAGTAGTAAAACCTTAAAGTCACATCTTAAGTGCACAGGAAGCCAGTGCAGGTGAGCCAGTACAGGCGTAATGTGATCAAACTTTCTTGTTCTTGTCAAAAGTCTAGCAGCCGCATTTTGTACCAACTGTAATCTTTTAATGCTAGACATGGGGAGACCCGAAAATAATACGTTACAGTAGTCGAGGCGAGACGTAACAAACGCATGGATAATGATCTCAGCGTCTTTAGTGGACAGAATGGAGCGAATTTTAGCGATATTACGGAGATGAAAGAAGGCCGTTTTAGTAACGCTTTTAATGTGTGCCTCAAAGGAGAGAGTTGGGTCGAAGATAATACCCAGATTCTTTACCGTGTCGCCTTGTTTAATTGTTTGGTTGTCAAATGTTAGAGTTGTATTATTAAATAGAGTTCGGTGTCTAGCAGGACCGATAATCAGCATTTCCGTTTTTTTGGCGTTGAGTTGCAAAAAGTTAGCGGACATCCATTGTTTAATTTCATTAAGACACGCCTCCAGCTGACTACAATCCGGCGTGTTGGTCAGCTTTAGGGGCATGTAGAGTTGGGTGTCATCAGCATAACAGTGAAAGCTAACACCGTATTTGCGTATGATGTCACCTAGCGGCAGCATGTAGATGCTGAAGAGTGCAGGGCCAAGGACCGAACCCTGGGGAACTCCACACGTTACCTTAACGTAGTCCGAGGTCACATTGTTATGGGAGACACACTGCATCCTATCAGTAAGATAAGAGTTAAACCAAGACAGGGCTAAGTCTGACATACCGATTCGTGTTTTGATACGTTCTAATAAAATATTATGATCGACGGTATCGAAAGCAGCGCTAAGATCGAGGAGCAGCAACATAGATGACGCATCAGAATCCATCGTTAGCAATAGATCATTAGTCATTTTTGCGAGGGCTGTCTCCGTCGAGTGATTTGCCCTGAAACCGGATTGAAAGGTTTCACATAGATTGTTAGACGCTAAGTGTTCATTTAACTGCTCCGCAACAATTTTTTCGAGGATTTTTGAAATGAAGGGAAGGTGAGACACCGGTCGGTAGTTTACCATGAGGTCAGGATCGAGGTTAGGTCTTTTAAGGAGAGGATGAATAACCGCTTTTTTGAATGCTAGGGGAACAGTGCCCGAGGAAAGTGATAAGTTTATAATATTTAGCACTGATGGACCTAATAATACAAAGAGCTCCTTGATCAGTTTCCCAGGAAGAGGGTCAAGTAAACATGTTGTTTGTTTTATTCCATTTACACGTTGTAACAATTCCTCTAATGTTATTTCCTCAAAACGAGAGAAACTATTTTGGAGGGCAGTATCCGCCGTATATACAATCGTGTCAGTGTTAATAGAACCCCGTTGTAGCTGGGACGCATTGTCTTTAATCTCCTTTCTAATGACTTCAATTTTCTTACTAAAGAATTGCATAAAGTCATCAGCTGAGTAGGTGGAGCTACTGGAAGGAGTCCCTTGTTGGGTTAGCGATGCTACCGTACTAAACAAAAATTTAGGATCGTTTTTATTACGGTGGATGAGATTTGAGTAATAATTAGCTTTAGCTAAGGTAAGCATGCGTTTATAAGTTATTAAACCATCACTAAATGCTTGATGGTGCACCTCAAGTTTAGTCGTGCGCCATTTGCGTTCCAGCTTTCTGCATAATAATTTCTGAGCTCTAGTTTCTTCTGTAAACCACGGGGTGCGCTTTTTTGGAGCCTTTTTTAACTTTAGCGGTGCTATGTTATCAATGGTTTCGCGCAGGGCGTCGTTAAAATTGTTAGTGAGGTTATCAATAGAGCCCACATACTTTGGGAATGGTGCCATTACCGAGGGCAGTGTTATACTGAGTAAAAAACTACTTTGTCCATTTTCAAAATTTAAAAAAGCACATGTTTCAAGTAAAACTCTCAGAGATACATTATTTCAGGCATTATTGGCCATTTTTCATGTGTGGTTTAGAAGTTATGTTTAAATAACTGTAATATTGAGTGTTACAGTATAGAGTCATATTGAATAAAACATCATTTTTGATTTGCAAACCATATAAAAATAACTGTTCCTAGTAAAACTCCCATAGATTCAATTTCACATTCTTTTTTAGACATTTTGCACGTTTGGATTAGGAATGATTTGTAATACATTTTTATTGCTTTTTTCGCATTATCTCAGGATTGTAAGTATGATACTGTCAAATTGAGTAAAACATTACTTATTGTTTTTGCAAACCTTGCCAAATGTTTCTTTCCAGTAAAACTCTTAAAGATACATATCTTCAGGCGTTATTAGACATTTTGCATGTGTATTTTTGGAATTATGTTTCAGAAACTTTCTTATTGAGTTTGACAGTATACTGTCATAGTGAATAAAACCTAATTTATGTATTTGTGAACCTTTCCAAAATTCCTGATTCTTGTAAAACTCACATAAATTCAATATTACAGTCTTTTTTTGACAGAAATTATGTTTGGTTTTGGAGTTATGTCTTAAACCTTTCATATTTAGTATGACAAATATACATCTGTTTTGAATTACAAAACAACTTTTTGTCTTTGCAAACCTTACAAATGAACATTTTTCTAGTACAACTGACAAAGATGAATATCTCCAGACATTATAAGCCATTTTGCATGTGTTGTTTATAAGTTATGTTTGAATACATTTTTATTGCTTTTTTCGCATTATCTCAGGATTGTAGGAACCTTACTGTCTTATTGAATAAAAAACTACTTTTTGCATTTGCAAGATTTTAAAAAGCATATGTTTCGATCAAAACTCCCGAAGGTGCATTATTTCAGGCATTATTAGCCATTTTTCATGTGTGGTTTAGAAGTTATGTTTAAATAACTGTCATATTGAGTGTTACAGTATACAGTCATATTGAGTAGAACCTAATTTTTGTAGTTGCAAACCATAGAAAAACAATCTTTTTTAGTAAAACTCACATTGATTCAATATCACAGGCATTTTTAGAAATTTTGCACATTTGGATTAGGAATTATGTTGGAATACATTTTTATTGCTTTTTTCGCATTATCTCAGGATTCTAAGAACTTTATTGTTATACTGAGTAAAAAACTACTTTGTCCATTTTCAAAATTTAAAAAAGCACATGTTTCAAGTAAAACTCTCAGAGATACATTATTTCAAGCATTATTGGCCATTTTTCATGTGTGGTTTAGAAGTTATGTTTAAATAACTGTAATATTGAGTGTTACAGTATAGAGTCATATTGAATAAAACATCATTTTTGATTTGCAAACCATATAAAAATAACTGTTCCTAGTAAAACTCCCATAGATTCAATTTCACATTCTTTTTTAGACATTTTGCACGTTTGGATTAGGAATGATTTGTAATACATTTTTATTGCTTTTTTCGCATTATCTCAGGATTGTAAGTATGATACTGTCAAATTGAGTAAAACATTACTTGTTGTTTTTGCAAACCTTGCCAAATGTTTCTTTCCAGTAAAACTCTTAAAGATACATATCTTCAGGCGTTATTAGATATTTTGCATGTGTATTTTTGGAATTATGTTTCAAAAACTTTCTTATTGAGTTTGACAGTATACTGTCATAGTGAATAAAACCTAATTTCTGTATTTGTGAACCTTTCCAAAATACTTGATTCTTGTAAAACTCACATAAATTCAATATCACAGGCTTTTTTTGACAGAAATTATGTTTGGTTTTGGAGTTATGTCTATAAACCTTTCATATTTAGTATGACAAATATACATCTGTTTTGAATTACAAAACAACTTTATGTCTTTGCAAACCTTACAAATGATCATTTTTCTAGTACAACTGACAAAGATGAATATCTCCAGACATTATAAGCCATTTTGCATGTGTTGTTTATAAGTTATGTTTGAATACATTTTTATTGCTTTTTTCGCATTATCTCAGGATTGTAGGAACCTTACTGTCTTATTGAATAAAAAACTACTTTTTGCATTTGCAAGATTTTAAAAAGCATAGTTTCGATCAAAACTCCCGAAGATGCATTATTTCAGGCATTATTAGCCATTTTTCATGTGTGGTTTAGAAGTTGTGTTTAAATAACTGTCATATTGAGTGTTACAGTATACAGTCATATTGAGTAGAACCTAATTTTTGTAGTTGCAAACCATAGAAAAACAATCTTTTTTAGTAAAACTCACATTGATTCAATATCACAGGCATTTTTAGAAATTTTGCACATTTGGATTAGGAATTATGTTGGAATACATTTTTATTGCTTTTTTCGCATTATCTCAGGATTCTAAGAACTTTATTGTTATACTGAGTAAAAAACTACTTTGTCCATTTTCAAAATTTTAAAAAGCACATGTTTCAAGTAAAACTCTCAGAGATACATTATTTCAGGCATTATTGGCCATTTTTCATGTGTGGTTTAGAAGTTATGTTTAAATAACTGTAATATTGAGTGTTACAGTATAGAGTCATATTGAATAAAACATCATTTTTTATTTGCAAACCATATAAAAATAACTGTTCCTAGTAAAACTCCCATAGATTCAATTTCACATTCTTTTTTAGACATTTTGCACGTTTGGATTAGGAATGATTTGTAATACATTTTTATTGCTTTTTTCGCATTATCTCAGGATTGTAAGTATGATACTGTCAAATTGAGTAAAACATTACTTGTTGTTTTTGCAAACCTTGCCAAATGTTTCTTTCCAGTAAAACTCTTAAAGATACATATCTTCAGGCGTTATTAGACATTTTGCATGTGTATTTTTGGAATTATGTTTCAAAAACTTTCTTATTGAGTTTGACAGTATACTGTCATAGTGAATAAAACCTAATTTCTGTATTTGTGAACCTTTCCAAAATACTTGATTCTTGTAAAACTCACATAAATACAATATCACAGGCTTTTTTTGACAGAAATTATGTTTGGTTTTGGAGTTATGTCTATAAACCTTTCATATTTAGTATGACAAATATACATCTGTTTTGAATTACAAAACAACTTTATGTCTTTGCAAACCTTACAAATGATCAGTGTTCTAGTACAACTGACAAAGATGAATATCTCCGGACATTATAAGCCATTTTGCATGTGTTGTTTATAAGTTATGTTTGAATACATTTTTATTGCTTTTTTCGCATTATCTCAGGATTGTAGGAACCTTACTGTCTCATTGAATAAAAAAACAACTTTTTGCATTTGCAAGATTTTAAAAAGCCTATGTTTCGATCAAAACTCCCGAAGATACATTATTTCAGGCATTATTAGCCATTTTTCATGTGTGGTTTAGAAGTTATGTTTAAATAACTGTCATATTGAGTGTTACAGTATACAGTCATATTGAGTAGAACCTAATTTTTGTAGTTGCAAACCATAGAAAAACAATCTTTTTTAGTAAAACTCACATTGATTCAATACCACAGGCATTTTTAGAAATTTTGCACATTTGGATTAGGAATTATGTTGGAATACATTTTTATTGCTTTTTTCGCATTATCTCAGGATTCTAAGAACTTTATTGTTATACTGAGTAAAAAACTACTTTGTCCATTTTCAAAATTTAAAAAAGAACATGTTTCAAGTAAAACTCTCAGAGATACACTATTTCAAGCATTATTGGCCATTTTTCATGTGTGGTTTAGAAGTTATGTTTAAATAACTGTATTATTGAGTGTTACAGTATAGAGTCATATTGAATAAAACGTCATTTTTGATTTGCAAACCATATAAAAATAACTGTTCCTAGTAAAACTCCCATAGATTCAATTTCACATTCTTTTTTAGACATTTTGCACGTTTGGATTAGGAATGATTTGTAATACATTTTTATTGCTTTTTTCGCATTATCTCAGGATTGTAAGTATGATACTGTCAAATTGAGTAAAACATTACTTGTTGTTTTTGCAAACCTTGCCAAATGTTTCTTTCCAGTAAAACTCTTAAAGATACATATCTTCAGGCGTTATTAGACATTTTGCATGTGTATTTTTGGAATTATGTTTCAAAAACTTTCTTATTGAGTTTGACAGTATACTGTCATAGTGAATAAAACCTAATTTCTGTATTTGTGAACCTTTCCAAAATTCTTGATTCTTGTAAAACTCACATAAATTCAATATTACAGTCTTTTTTTGACAGAAATTATGTTTGGTTTTGGAGTTATGTCTTAAACCTTTCATATTTAGTATGACAAATATACATCTGTTTTGAATTACAAAACAACTTTTTGTCTTTGCAAACCTTACAAATGATCATTTTTCTAGTACAACTGACAAAGATGAATATCTCCAGACATTATAAGCCATTTTGCATGTGTTGTTTATAAGTTATGTTTGAATACATTTTTATTGCTTTTTTCGCATTATCTCAGGATTGTAGGAACCTTACTGTCTTATTGAATAAAAAACTACTTTTTGCATTTGCAAGATTTTAAAAAGCATATGTTTCGATCAAAACTCCCGAAAATGCATTATTTCAGGCATTATTAGCCATTTTTCATGTGTGGTTTAGAAGTTATGTTTAAATAACTGTCATATTGAGTGTTACAGTATACAGTCATATTGAGTAGAACCTAATTTTTGTAGTTGCAAACCATAGAAAAACAATCTTTTTTAGTAAAACTCACATTGATTCAATATCACAGGCATTTTTAGAAATTTTGCACATTTGGATTAGGAATTATGTTGGAATACATTTTTATTGCTTTTTTCGCATTATCTCAGGATTCTAAGAACTTTATTGTTATACTGAGTAAAAAACTACTTTGTCCATTTTCAAAATTTAAAAAAGCACATGTTTCAAGTAAAACTCTCAGAGATACATTATTTCAGGCATTATTGGCCATTTTTCATGTGTGGTTTAGAAGTTATGTTTAAATAACTGTAATATTGAGTGTTACAGTATAGAGTCATATTGAATAAAACATTATTTTTGATTTGCAAACCATATAAAAATAACTGTTCCTAGTAAAACTCCCATAGATTCAATTTCACATTCTTTTTTAGACATTTTGCACGTTTGGATTAGGAATGATTTGTAATACATTTTTATTGCTTTTTTCGCATTATCTCAGGATTGTAAGTATGATACTGTCAAATTGAGTAAAACATTACTTGTTGTTTTTGCAAACCTTGCCAAATGTTTCTTTCCAGTAAAACTCTTAAAGATACATATATTCAGGCGTTATTAGACATATTGCATGTGTATTTTTGGAATTATGTTTCAAAAACTTTCTTATTGAGTTTGACAGTATACTGTCATAGTGAATAAAACCTAATTTCTGTATTTGTGAACCTTTCCAAAATTCTTGATTCTTGTAAAACTCACATAAATTCAATATTACAGTCTTTTTTTGACAGATATTATGTTTGGTTTTGGAGTTATGTCTTAAACCTTTCATATTTAGTATGACAAATATACATCTGTTTTGAATTACAAAACAACTTTATGTCTTTGCAAACCTTACAAATGATCATTTTTCTAGTACAACTGACAAAGATGAATATCTCCAGACATTATAAGCCATTTTGCATGTGTTGTTTATAAGTTATGTTTGAATAAATTTTTATTGCTTTTTTCGCATTATCTCAGGATTGTAGGAACCTTACTGTCTTATTGAATAAAAAACTACTTTTTGCATTTGCAAGTTTTAAAAAGCATATGTTTCGATCAAAACTCCCGAAGATGCATTATTTCAGGCATTATTAGCCATTTTTCATGTGTGGTTTAGAAGTTGTGTTTAAATAACTGTCATATTGAGTGTTACAGTATACAGTCATATTGAGTAGAACCTAATTTTTGTAGTTGCAAACCATAGAAAAAAATATTTTTTAGTAAAACTCACATTGATTCAATATCACAGGCATTTTTAGAAATTTTGCACATTTGGATTAGGAATTATGTTGGAATACATTTTTATTGCTTTTTTCGCATTATCTCAGGATTCTAAGAACTTTATTGTTATACTGAGTAAAAAACTACTTTGTCCATTTTCAAAATTTAATAAAGCACATGTTTCAAGTAAAAATCTTAGGGATACATTATTTCAGGCATTATTGGCCATTTTTCATGTGTGGTTTAGAAGTTATGTTTAAATAACTGTAATATTGAGTGTTACAGTATAGAGTCATATTGAATAAAACATCATTTTTGATTTGCAAACCATATAAAAATAACTGTTCCTAGTAAAACTCCCATAGATTCAATTTCACATTCTTTTTTAGACATTTTGCACGTTTGGATTAGGAATGATTTGTAATACATTTTTATTGCTTTTTTCGCATTATCTCAGGATTGTAAGTATGATACTGTCAAATTGAGTAAAACATTACTTGTTGTTTTTGCAAACCTTGCCAAATGTTTCTTTCCAGTAAAACTCTTAAAGATACATATCTTCAGGCGTTATTAGACATTTTGCATGTGTATTTTTGGAATTATGTTTCAAAAACTTTCTTATTGAGTTTGACAGTATACTGTCATAGTGAATAAAACCTAATTTCTGTATTTGTGAACCTTTCCAAAATTCTTGATTCTTGTAAAACTCACATAAATTCAATATTACAGTCTTTTTTTGACAGAAATTATGTTTGGTTTTGGAGTTATGTCTATAAACCTTTCATATTTAGTATGACAAATATACATCTGTTTTGAATTACAAAACAACTTTATGTCTTTGCAAACCTTACAAATGATCATTTTTCTAGTACAACTGACAAAGATGAATATCTCCAGACATTATAAGCCATTTTGCATGTGTTGTTTATAAGTTATGTTTGAATACATTTTTATTGCTTTTTTCGCATTATCTCAGGATTGTAGGAACCTTACTGTCTTATTGAATAAAAAACTACTTTTTGCATTTGCAAGATTTTAAAAAGCATATGTTTCGATCAAAACTCCCGAAGATGCATTATTTCAGGCATTATTAGCCATTTTTCATGTGTGGTTTAGAAGTTATGTTTAAATAACTGTCATATTGAGTGTTACAGTATACAGTCATATTGAGTAGCACCTAATTTTTGTAGTTTCAAACCATAGAAAAACAATCTTTTTTAGTAAAACTCACATTGATTCAATATCACAGGCATTTTTAGAAATTTTGCACATTTGGATTAGGAATTATGTTGGAATACATTTTTATTGCTTTTTTTGCATTATCTCAGGATTCTAAGAACTTTATTGTTATACTGAGTAAAAAACTACTTTGTCCATTTTCAAAATTTAAAAAAGCACATGTTTCAAGTAAAACTCTCAGAGATACATTATTTCAGGCATTATTGGCCATTTTTCATGTGTGGTTTAGAAGTTATGTTTAAATAACTGTAATATTGAGTGTTACAGTATAGAGTCATATTGAATAAAACATCATTTTTGATTTGCAAACCATATAAAAATAACTGTTCCTAGTAAAACTCCCATAGATTCAATTTCACATTCTTTTTTAGACATTTTGCACGTTTGGATTAGGAATGATTTGTAATTCTTTTTTATTGCTTTTTTCGCATTATCTCAGGATTGTAAGTATGATACTGTCAAATTGAGTAAAACATTACTTGTTGTTTTTGCAAACCTTGCCAAATGTTTCTTTCCAGTAAAACTCTTAAAGATACATATCTTCAGGCGTTATTAGACATTTTGCATGTGTATTTTTGGAATTATGTTTCAAAAACTTTCTTATTGAGTTTGACAGTATACTGTCATAGTGAATAAAACTCATTTCTGTATTTGTGAACCTTTCCAAAATTCTTGATTCTTGTAAAACCCACATAAATTCAAAATTACAGTCTTTTTTTGACAGAAATTATGTTTGGTTTTGGAGTTATGTCTTAAACCTTTCATATTTAGTATGACAAACATACATCTGTTTTGAATTACAAAACAACTTTTTGTCTTTGCAAACCTTACAAATGATCATTTTTCTAGTACAACTGACAAAGATGAATATCTCCAGACATTATAAGCCATTTTGCATGTGTTGTTTATAAATTATGTTTGAATACATTTTTATTGCTTTTTTCGCATTATCTCAGGATTGTAGGAACCTTACTGTCTTATTGAATAAAAAACTACTTTTTGCATTTGCAAGATTTTAAAAAGCATATGTTTCGATCAAAACTCCCGAAGATGCATTATTTCAGGCATTATTTGCCATTTTTCATGTGTGGTTTAGAAGTTATGTTTAAATAACTGTCATATTGAGTGTTACAGTATACAGTCATATTGAGTAGAACCCAATTTTTTTAGTTGCAAACCATAAAAAAAACAATCTTTTTTAGTAAAACTCACATTGATTCAATATCACAGGCATTTTTAGAAATTTTGCACATTTGGATTAGGAATTATGTTGGAATACATTTTTATTGCTTTTTTCGCATTATCTCAGGATTCTAAGAACTTTATTGTTATACTGAGTAAAAAACTACTTTGTCCATTTTCAAAATTTAAAAAAGCACATGTTTCAAGTAAAAATCTTAGGGATACATTATTTCAGGCATTATTGGCCATTTTTCATGTGTGGTTTAGAAGTTATGTTTAAATAACTGTAATATTGAGTGTTACAGTATAGAGTCATATTGAATAAAACATCATTTTTGATTTGCAAACCATATAAAAATAACTGTTCCTAGTAAAACTCCCATAGATTCAATTTCACATTCTTTTTTAGACATTTTGCACGTTTGGATTAGGAATGATTTGTAATACATTTTTATTGCTTTTTTCGCATTATCTCAGGATTGTAAGTATGATACTGTCAAATTGAGTAAAACATTACTTGTTGTTTTTGCAAACCTTGCCAAATGTTTCTTTCCAGTAAAACTCTTAAAGATACATATCTTCAGGCGTTATTAGACATTTTGCATGTGTATTTTTGGAATTATGTTTCAAAAACTTTCTTATTGAGTTTGACAGTATACTGTCATCGTGAATAAAACCTAATTTCTGTATTTGTGAACCTTTCCAAAATTCTTGATTCTTGTAAAACTCACATAAATTCAATATTACAGTCTTTTTTTGACAGAAATTATGTTTGGTTTTGGAGTTATGTCTTAAACCTTTGATATTTAGTATGACAAACATACATCTGTTTTGAATTACAAAACAACTTTATGTCTTTGCAAACCTTACAGATGATCTTTTTTCTAGTACAACTGACAAAGATGAATATCTCCAGACATTATAAGCCATTTTGCATGTGTTGTTTATAAGTTATGTTTGAATAAATTTTTATTGCTTTTTTCGCATTATCTCAGGATTGTAGGAACCTTACTGTCTCATTGAATAAAAAACTACTTTTTGCATTTGCAAGATTTTAAAAAGCATATGTTTCGATCAAAACTCCCGAAGATACATTATTTCAGGCATTATTAGCCATTTTTCATGTGTGGTTTAGAAGTTGTGTTTAAATAACTGTCATATTGAGTGTTACAGTATACAGTCATATTGAGTAGAACCCAATTTTTGTAGTTGCAAACCATAGAAAAACAATCTTTTTTAGTAAAACTCACATTGATTCAATATCACAGGCATTTTTAGAAATTTTGCACATTTGGATTAGGAATTATGTTGGAATACATTTTTATTGCTTTTTTCGCATTATCTCAGGATTCTAAGAACTTTATTGTTATACTGAGTAAAAAACTATTTTGTCCATTTTCAAAATTTAAAAAAGCACATGTTTCAAGTAAAACTCTCAGAGATACATTATTTCAGGCATTATTGGCCATTTTTCATGTGTGGTTTAGAAGTTATGTTTAAATAACTGTAATATTGAGTGTTACAGTATAGAGTCATATTGAATAAAACATCATTTTTGATTTGCAAACCATATAAAAATAACTGTTCCTAGTAAAACTCCCATAGATTCAATTTCACATTCTTTTTTAGACATTTTGCACGTTTGGATTAGGAATGATTTGTAATACATTTTTATTGCTTTTTTCGCATTATCTCAGGATTGTAAGTATGATACTGTCAAATTGAGTAAAACATTACTTGTTGTTTTTGCAAACCTTGCCAAATGTTTCTTTCCAGTAAAACTCTTAAAGATACATATCTTCAGGCGTTATTAGACATTTTGCATGTGTATTTTTGGAATTATGTTTCAAAAACTTTCTTATTGAGTTTGACAGTATACTGTCATCGTGAATAAAACCTAATTTCTGTATTTGTGAACCTTTCCAAAATTCTTGATTCTTGTAAAACTCACATAAATTCAATATTACAGTCTTTTTTTGACAGAAATTATGTTTGGTTTTGGAGTTATGTCTTAAACCTTTGATATTTAGTATGACAAACATACATCTGTTTTGAATTACAAAACAACTTTATGTCTTTACAAACCTTACAGATGATCATTTTTCTAGTACAACTGACAAAGATGAATATCTCCAGACATTATAAGCCATTTTGCATGTGTTGTTTATAAGTTATGTTTGAATACATTTTTATTGCTTTTTTCGCATTATCTCAGGATTGTAGGAACCTTACTGTCTCATTGAATAAAAAACTACTTTTTGCATTTGCAAGATTTTAAAAAGCATATGTTTCGATCAAAACTCCCAAAGATACATTATTTCAGGCATTATTAGCCATTTTTCATGTGTGGTTTAGAAGTTATGTTTAAATAACTGTCATATTGAGTGTTACAGTATACAGTCATATTGAGTAGAACCTAATTTTTGTAGTTGCAAACCATAGAAAAACAATCTTTTTTAGTAAAACTCACATTGATTCAATATCACAGGCATTTTTAGAAATTTTGCACATTTGGATTAGGAATTATGTTGGAATACATTTTTATTGCTTTTTTCGCATTATCTCAGGATTCTAAGAACTTTATTGTTATACTGAGTAAAAAACTACTTTGTCCATTTTCAAAATTTAAAAAAGCACATGTTTCAAGTAAAACTCTCAGAGATACATTATTTCAGGCATTATTGGCCATTTTTCATGTGTGGTTTAGAAGTTATGTTTAAATAACTGTAATATTGAGTGTTACAGTATAGAGTCATATTGAATAAAACATTATTTTTGATTTGCAAACCATATAAAAATAACTGTTCCTAGTAAAACTCCCATAGATTCAATTTGACATTCTTTTTTAGACATTTTGCACGTTTGGATTAGGAATGATTTGTAATACATTTTTATTGCTTTTTTCGCATTATCTCAGGATTGTAAGTATGATACTGTCAAATTGAGTAAAACATTACTTGTTGTTTTTGCAAACCTTGCCAAATGTTTCTTTCCAGTAAAACTCTTAAAGATACATATCTTCAGGCGTTATTAGACATTTTGCATGTGTATTTTTGGAATTATGTTTCAAAAACTTTCTTATTGAGTTTGACAGTATACTGTCATAGTGAATAAAACCTAATTTCTGTATTTGTGAACCTTTCCAAAATTCTTGATTCTTGTAAAACTCACATAAATTCAATATTACAGTCTTTTTTTGACAGAAATTATGTTTGGTTTTGGAGTTATGTCTTAAACCTTTCATATTTAGTATGACAAATATACATCTGTTTTGAATTACAAAACAACTTTATGTCTTTGCAAACCTTACAAATGATCATTTTTCTAGTACAACTGACAAAGATGAATATCTCCAGACATTATAAGCCATTTTGCATGTGTTGTTTATAAGTTATGTTTGAATACATTTTTATTGCTTTTTTCGCATTATCTCAGGATTGTAGGAACCTTACTGTCTTATTGAATAAAAAACTACTTTTTGCATTTGCAAGATTTTAAAAAGCATATGTTTCGATCAAAACTCCCGAAGATGCATTATTTCAGGCATTATTAGCCATTTTTCATGTGTGGTTTAGAAGTTGTGTTTAAATAACTGTCATATTGAGTGTTACAGTATACAGTCATATTGAGTAGAACCTAATTTTTGTAGTTGCAAACCATAGAAAAACAATCTTTTTTAGTAAAACTCACATTGATTCAATATCACAGGCATTTTTAGAAATTTTGCACATTTGGATTAGGAATTATGTTGGAATACATTTTTATTGCTTTTTTCGCATTATCTCAGGATTCTAAGAACTTTATTGTTATACTGAGTAAAAAACTACTTTGTCCATTTTCAAAATTTAAAAAAGCACATGTTTCAAGTAAAACTCTCAGGGATACATTATTTCAGGCATTATTGGCCATTTTTCATGTGTGGTTTAGAAGTTATGTTTAAATAACTGTAATATTGAGTGTTACAGTATAGAGTCATATTGAATAAAACATCATTTTTGATTTGCAAACCATATAAAAATAACTGTTCCTAGTAAAACTCCCATAGATTCAATTTCACATTCTTTTTTAGACATTTTGCACGTTTGGATTAGGAATGATTTGTAATACATTTTTATTGCTTTTTTCGCATTATCTCAGGATTGTAAGTATGATACTGTCAAATTGAGTAAAACATTACTTGTTGTTTTTGCAAACCTTGCCAAATGTTTCTTTCCAGTAAAACTCTTAAAGATACATATCTTCAGGCGTTATTAGACATTTTGCATGTGTATTTTTGGAATTATGTTTCAAAAACTTTCTTATTGAGTTTGACAGTATACTGTCATAGTGAATAAAACCTAATTTCTGTATTTGTGAACCTTTCCAAAATTCTTGATTCTTGTAAAACTCACATAAATTCAATATTACAGTCTTTTTTTGACAGAAATTATGTTTGGTTTTGGAGTTATGTCTATAAACCTTTCATATTTAGTATGACAAATATACATGTGTTTTGAATTACAAAACAACTTTATGTCTTTGCAAACCTTACAAATGATCATTTTTCTAGTACAACTGACAAAGATGAATATCTCCAGACATTATAAGCCATTTTGCATGTGTTGTTTATAAGTTATGTTTGAATACATTTTTATTGCTTTTTTCGCATTATCTCAGGATTGTAGGAACCTTACTGTCTTATTGAATAAAATACTACTTTTTGCATTTGCAAGATTTTAAAAAGCATATGTTTCGATCAAAACTCCCGAAGATGCATTATTTCAGGCATTATTAGCCATTTTTCATGTGTGGTTTAGAAGTTATGTTTAAATAACTGTCATATTGAGTGTTACAGTATACAGTCATATTGAGTAGAACCTAATTTTTGTAGTTGCAAACCATAGAAAAACAATCTTTTTTAGTAAAACTCACATTGATTCAATATCACAGGCATTTTTAGAAATTTTGCACATTTGGATTAGGAATTATGTTGGAATACATTTTTATTGCTTTTTTCGCATTATCTCAGGATTCTAAGAACTTTATTGTTATACTGAGTAAAAAACTACTTTGTCCATTTTCAAAATTTAAAAAAGCACATGTTTCAAGTAAAACTCTCAGAGATACATTATTTCAGGCATTATTGGCCATTTTTCATGTGTGGTTTAGAAGTTATGTTTAAATAACTGTAATATTGAGTGTTACAGTATAGAGTCATATTGAATAAAACATCATTTTTGATTTGCAAACCATATAAAAATAACTGTTCCTAGTAAAACTCCCATAGATTCAATTTCACATTCTTTTTTAGACATTTTGCACGTTTGGATTAGGAATGATTTGTAATACATTTTTATTGCTTTTTTCGCATTATCTCAGGATTGTAAGTATGATACTGTCAAATTGAGTAAAACATTACTTGTTGTTTTTGCAAACCTTGCCAAATGTTTCTTTCCAGTAAAACTCTTAAAGATACATATCTTCAGGCGTTATTAGACATTTTGCATGTGTATTTTTGGAATTATGTTTCAAAAACTTTCTTATTGAGTTTGACAGTATACTGTCATAGTGAATAAAACCTAATTTCTGTATTTGTGAACCTTTCCAAAATTCTTGATTCTTGTAAAACTCACATAAATTCAATATTACAGTCTTTTTTTGACAGAAATTATGTTTGGTTTTGGAGTTATGTCTATAAACCTTTCATATTTAGTATGACAAATATACATCTGTTTTGAATTACAAAACAACTTTATGTCTTTGCAAACCTTACAAATGATCATTTTTCTAGTACAACTGACAAAGATGAATATCTCCAGACATTATAAGCCATTTTGCATGTGTTGTTTATAAGTTATGTTTGAATACATTTTTATTGCTTTTTTCGCATTATCTCAGGATTGTAGGAACCTTACTGTCTTATTGAATAAAAAACTACTTTTTGCATTTGCAAGATTTTAAAAAGCATATGTTTCGATCAAAACTCCCGAAGATGCATTATTTCAGGCATTATTAGCCATTTTTCATGTGTGGTTTAGAAGTTATGTTTAAATAACTGTCCTATTGAGTGTTACAGTATACAGTCATATTGAGTAGAACCTAATTTTTGTAGTTGCAAACCATAGAAAAACAATCTTTTTTAGTAAAACTCACAATGATTCAATATCACAGGCATTTTTAGAAATTTTGCACATTTGGATTAGGAATTATGTTGGAATACATTTTTATTGCTTTTTTCGCATTATCTCAGGATTCTAAGAACTTTATTGTTATACTGAGTAAAAAACTACTTTGTCCATTTTCAAAATTTAAAAAAGCACATGTTTCAAGTAAAACTCTCAGAGATACATCATTTCAGGCATTATTGGCCATTTTTCATGTGTGGTTTAGAAGTTATGTTTAAATAACTGTAATATTGAGTGTTACAGTATAGAGTCATATTGAATAAAACATCATTTTTGATTTGCAAACCATATAAAAATAACTGTTCCTAGTAAAACTCCCATAGATTCAATTTCACATTCTTTTTTAGACATCTTGCACGTTTGGATTAGGAATGATTTGTAATACATTTTTATTGCTTTTTTCGCATTATCTCAGGATTGTAAGTATGATACTGTCAAATTGAGTAAAACATTACTTGTTGTTTTTGCGAACCTTGCCAAATGTTTCTTTCCAGTAAAACTCTTAAAGATACATATCTTCAGGCGTTATTAGACATTTTGCATGTTTATTTTTTGAATTATGTTTCAAAAACTTTCTTATTGAGTTTGACAGTATACTGTCATAGTGAATAAAACCTAATTTCTGTATTTGTGAACCTTTCCAAAATTCTTGATTCTTGTAAAACTCACATAAATTCAATATTACAGTCTTTTTTTGACAGAAATTATGTTTGGTTTTGGAGTTATGTCTATAAACCTTTCATATTTAGTATGACAAATATACATCTGTTTTGAATTACAAAACAACTTTATGTCTTTGCAAACCTTACAAATGATCATTTTTCTAGTACAACTGACAAAGATGAATATCTCCAGACATTATAAGCCATTTTGCATGTGTTTTTTATAAGTTATGTTTGAATACATTTTTATTGCTTTTTTCGCATTATCTCAGGATTGTAGGAACCTTACTGTCTTATTGAATAAAAAAACTACTTTTTGCATTTGCAAGATTTTAAAAAGCATATGTTTCGATCAAAACTCCCGAAGATGCATTATTTCAGGCATTATTAGCCATTTTTCATGTGTGGTTTGGAAGTTATGTTTAAATAACTGTCATATTGAGTGTTACAGTATACAGTCATTTTGAGTAGAACCTAGTTTTTGTAGTTGCAAACCATAGAAAAACAATCTTTTTTAGTAAAACTCACATTGATTCAATATCACAGGCATTTTTAGAAATTTTCCACATTTGGATTAGGAATTATGTTGGAATACATTTTTATTGCTTTTTTCGCATTATCTCAGGATTCTAAGAACTTTATTGTTATACTGAGTAAAAAACTACTTTGTCCATTTTCAAAATTTAAAAAAGCACATGTTTCAAGTAAAACTCTCAGAGATACATTATTTCAGGCATTATTGGCCATTTTTCATGTTTGGTTTAGAAGTTATGTTTAAATAACTGTAATATTGAGTGTTACAGTATAGAGTCATATTGAATAAAACATCATTTTTGATTTGCAAACCATATAAAAATACTGTTCCTAGTAAAACTCCCATAGATTCAATTTCACATTCTTTTTTAGACATTTTGCACGTTTGGATTAGGAATGATTTGTAATACATTTTTATTGCTTTTTTCGCATTATCTCAGGATTGTAAGTATGATACTGTCAAATTGAGTAAAACATTACTTGTTGTTTTTGCAAACCTTGCCAAATGTTTCTTTCCAGTAAAACTCTTAAAGATACATATCTTCAGGCGTTATTAGACATTTTGCATGTGTATTTTTGGAATTATGTTTCAAAAACTTTCTTATTGAGTTTGACAGTATACTGTCATAGTGAATAAAACCTAATTTCTGTATTTGTGAACCTTTCCAAAATTCTTGATTCTTGTAAAAGTCACATAAATTCAATATTACAGTCTTTTTTTGACAGAAATTATGTTTGGTTTTGGAGTTATGTCTATAAACCTTTCATATTTAGTATGACAAATATACATCTGTTTTGAATTACAAAACAACTTTATGTCTTTGCAAACCTTACAAATGATCATTTTTCTAGTACAAATGACAAAGATGAATATCTCCAGACATTATAAGCCATTTTGCATGTGTTGTTTATAAGTTATGTTTGAATAAATTTTTATTGCTTTTTTCGCATTATCTCAGGATTGTAGGAACCTTACTGTCTTATTGAATAAAAAACTACTTTTTGCATTTGCAAGATTTTAAAAAGCATATGTTTCGATCAAAACTCCCGAAGATGCATTATTTCAGGCATTATTAGCCATTTTTCATGTGTGGTTTAGAAGTTGTGTTTAAATAACTGTCATATTGAGTGTTACAGTATACAGTCATATTGAGTAGAACCTAATTTTTGTAGTTGCAAACCATAGAAAAAAATCTTTTTTAGTAAAACTCACATTGATTCAATATCACAGGCATTTTTAGAAATTTTGCACATTTGGATTAGGAATTATGTTGGAATACATTTTTATTGCTTTTTTCGCATTATCTCAGGATTCTAAGAACTTTATTGTTATACTGAGTAAAAAACTACTTTGTCCATTTTCAAAATTTAAAAAAGCACATGTTTCAAGTAAAAATCTTAGGGATACATTATTTCAGGCATTATTGGCCATTTTTCATGTGTGGTTTAGAAGTTATGTTTAAATAACTGTAATATTGAGTGTTACAGTATAGAGTCATATTGAATAAAACATCATTTTTGATTTGCAAACCATATAAAAATAACTGTTCCTAGTAAAACTCCCATAGATTCAATTTCACATTCTTTTTTAGACATTTTGCACGTTTGGATTAGGAATGATTTGTAATACATTTTTATTGCTTTTTTCGCATTATCTCAGGATTGTAAGTATGATACTGTCAAATTGAGTAAAACATTACTTGTTGTTTTTGCAAACCTTGCCAAATGTTTCTTTCCAGTAAAACTCTTAAAGATACATATCTTCAGGCGTTATTAGACATTTTGCATGTGTATTTTTGGAATTATGTTTCAAAAACTTTCTTATTGAGTTTGACAGTATACTGTCATAGTGAATAAAACCTAATTTCTGTATTTGTGAACCTTTCCAAAATTCTTGATTCTTGTAAAACTCACATAAATTCAATATTACAGTCTTTTTTTGACAGAAATTATGTTTGGTTTTGGAGTTATGTCTATAAACCTTTCATATTTAGTATGACAAATATACATCTGTTTTGAATTACAAAACAACTTTATGTCTTTGCAAACCTTACAAATGATCATTTTTCTAGTACAACTGACAAAGATGAATATCTCCAGACATTATAAGCCATTTTGCATGTGTTGTTTATAAGTTATGTTTGAATACATTTTTATTGCTTTTTTCGCATTATCTCAGGATTGTAGGAACCTTACTGTCTTATTGAATAAAAAACTACTTTTTGCATTTGCAAGATTTTAAAAAGCATATGTTTCGATCAAAACTCCCGAAGATGCATTATTTCAGGCATTATTAGCCATTTTTCATGTGTGGTTTAGAAGTTATGTTTAAATAACTGTCATATTGAGTGTTACAGTATACAGTCATATTGAGTAGAACCTAATTTTTGTAGTTGCAAACCATAGAAAAACAATCTTTTTTAGTAAAAGTCACAATGATTCAATATCACAGGCATTTTTAGAAATTTTGCACATTTGGATTAGGAATTATGTTGGAATACATTTTTATTGCTTTTTTCGCATTATCTCAGGATTCTAAGAACTTTATTGTTATACTGAGTAAAAAACTACTTTGTCCATTTTCAAAATTTAAAAAAGCACATGTTTCAAGTAAAACTCTCAGAGATACATTATTTCAGGCATTATTGGCCATTTTTCATGTGTGGTTTAGAAGTTATGTTTAAATAACTGTAATATTGAGTGTTACAGTATAGAGTCATATTGAATAAAACATCATTTTTGATTTGCAAACCATATAAAAATAACTGTTCCTAGTAAAACTCCCATAGATTCAATTTCACATTCTTTTTTAGACATTTTGCACGTTTGGATTAGGAATGATTTGTAATACATTTTTATTGCTTTTTTCGCATTATCTCAGGATTGTAAGTATGATACTGTCAAATTGAGTAAAACATTACTTGTTGTTTTTGCAAACCTTGCCAAATGTTTCTTTCCAGTAAAACTCTTAAATATACATATCTTCAGGCGTTATTAGACATTTTGCATGTGTATTTTTGGAATTATGTTTCAAAAACTTTCTTATTGAGTTTGACAGTATACTGTCATAGTGAATAAAACCTAATTTCTGTATTTGTGAACCTTTCCAAAATTCTTGATTCTTGTAAAACTCACATAAATTCAATATTACAGTCTTTTTTTGACAGAAATTATGTTCGGTTTTGGAGTTATGTCTATAAACCTTTCATATTTAGTATGACAAATATACATCTGTTTTGAATTACAAAACGACTTTATGTCTTTGCAAACCTTACAAATGATCATTTTTCTAGTACAACTGACAAAGATGAATATCTCCAGACATTATAAGCCATTTTGCATGTGTTTTTTATAAGTTATGTTTGAATACATTTTTATTGCTTTTTTCGCATTATCTCAGGATTGTAGGAACCTTACTGTCTTATTGAATAAAAAACTACTTTTTGCATTTGCAAGATTTTAAAAAGCATATGTTTCGATCAAAACTCCCGAAGATGCATTATTTCAGGCATTATTAGCCATTTTTCATGTGTGGTTTGGAAGTTATGTTTAAATAACTGTCATATTGAGTGTTACAGTATACAGTCATATTGAGTAGAACCTAATTTTTGTAGTTGCAAACCATAGAAAAAACAATCTTTTTTAGTAAAACTCACATTGATTCAATATCACAGGCATTTTTAGAAATTTTGCACATTTGGATTAGGAATTATGTTGGAATACATTTTTATTGCTTTTTTCGCATTATCTCAGGATTCTAAGAACTTTATTGTTATACTGAGTAAAAAACTACTTTGTCCATTTTCAAAATTTAAAAAAGCACATGTTTCAAGTAAAACTCTTAGAGATACATTATTTCAGGCATTATTGGCCATTTTTCATGAGTGGTTTAGAAGTTATGTTTAAATAACTGTAATATTGAGTGTTACAGTATAGAGTCATATTGAATAAAACATCATTTTTGATTTGCAAACTATATAAAAATAACTGTTCCTAGTAAAACTCCCATAGATTCAATTTCACATTCTTTTTTAGACATTTTGCACGTTTGGATTAGGAATGATTTGTAATACATTTTTATTGCTTTTTTCGCATTATCTCAGGATTGTAAGTATGATACTGTCAAATTGAGTAAAACATTACTTGTTGTTTTTGCAAACCTTGCCAAATGTTTCTTTCCAGTAAAACTCTTAAAGATACATATCTTCAGGCGTTATTAGACATTTTGCATGTGTATTTTTGGAATTATGTTTCAAAAACTTTCTTATTGAGTTTGACAGTATACTGTCATAGTGAATAAAACCTAATTTCTGTATTTGTGAACCTTTCCAAAATTCTTGATTCTTGTAAAACTCACATAAATTCAATATTACAGTCTTTTTTTGACAGAAATTATGTTTGGTTTTGGAGTTATGTCTATAAACCTTTCATATTTAGTATGACAAATATACATCTGTTTTGAATTACAAAACAACTTTATGTCTTTGCAAACCTTACAAATGATCATTTTTCTAGTACAACTGACAAAGATGAATATCTCCAGACATTATAAGCCATTTTGCATGTGTTGTTTATAAGTTATGTTTGAATACATTTTTATTGCTTTTTTCGCATTATCTCAGGATTGTAGGAACCTTACTGTCTTATTGAATAAAAAACTACTTTTTGCATTTGCAAGATTTTAAAAAGCATATGTTTCGATCAAAACTCCCGAAGATGCATTATTTCAGGCATTATTAGCCATTTTTCATGTGTGGTTTAGAAGTTATGTTTAAATAACTGTCCTATTGAGTGTTACAGTATACAGTCATATTGAGTAGAACCTAATTTTTGTAGTTGCAAACCATAGAAAAACAATCTTTTTTAGTAAAACTCACAATGATTCAATATCACAGGCATTTTTAGAAATTTTGCACATTTGGATTAGGAATTATGTTGGAATACATTTTTATTGCTTTTTTCGCATTATCTCAGGATTCTAAGAACTTTATTGTTATACTGAGTAAAAAACTACTTTGTCCATTTTCAAAATTTAAAAAAGCACATGTTTCAAGTAAAACTCTCAGAGATACATTATTTCAGGCATTATTGGCCATTTTTCATGTGTGGTTTAGAAGTTATGTTTAAATAACTGTAATATTGAGTGTTACAGTATAGAGTCATATTGAATAAAACATCATTTTTGATTTGCAAACCATATAAAAATAACTGTTCCTAGTAAAACTCCCATAGATTCAATTTCACATTCTTTTTTAGACATTTTGCACGTTTGGATTAGGAATGATTTGTGATACATTTTTATTGCTTTTTTCGCATTATCTCAGGATTGTAAGTATGATACTGTCAAATTGAGTAAAACATTACTTGTTGTTTTTGCAAACCTTGCCAAATGTTTCTTTCCAGTAAAACTCTTAAAGATACATATCTTCAGGCGTTATTAGACATTTTGCATGTGTATTTTTGGAATTATGTTTCAAAAACTTTCTTATTGAGTTTGACAGTATACTGTCATAGTGAATAAAACCTAATTTCTGTATTTGTGAACCTTTCCAAAATACTTGATTCTTGTAAAACTCACATAAATACAATATCACAGGCTTTTTTTGACAGAAATTATGTTTGGTTTTGGAGTTATGTCTATAAACCTTTCATATTTAGTATGACAAATATACATCTGTTTTGAATTACAAAACAACTTTATGTCTTTGCAAACCTTACAAATGATCATTTTTCTAGTACAACTGACAAAGATGAATATCTCCAGACATTATAAGCCATTTTGCATGTGTTGTTTATAAGTTATGTTTGAATACATTTTTATTGCTTTTTTCGCATTATCTCAGGATTGTAGGAACCTTACTGTCTTATTGAATAAAAAACTACTTTTTGCATTTGCAAGATTTTAAAAAGCATATGTTTCGATCAAAACTCCCGAAGATGCATTATTTCAGGCATTATTAGCCATTTTTCATGTGTGGTTTAGAAGTTATGTTTAAATAACTGTCATATTGAGTGTTACAGTATACAGTCATATTGAGTAGAACCTAATTTTTGTAGTTGCAAACCATAGAAAAACAATCTTTTTTAGTAAAACTCACAATGATTCAATATCACAGGCATTTTTAGAAAGTTTGCACATTTGGATTAGGAATTATGTTGGAATACATTTTTATTGCTTTTTTCGCATTATCTCAGGATTCTAAGAACTTTATTGTTATACTGAGTAAAAAACTACTTTGTCCATTTTCAAAATTTAAAAAAGCACATGTTTCAAGTAAAACTCTTAGAGATACATTATTTCAGGCATTATTGGCCATTTTTCATGTGTGGTTTAGAAGTTATGTTTAAATAACTGTAATATTGAGTGTTACAGTATAGAGTCATATTGAATAAAACATCATTTTTGATTTGCAAACCAT